>NC_079398.1:4548776-4847442 GCF_029220125.1 Pseudoliparis swirei
TATTATCTAACTGGGTTGTTTTTAGGCCACAGCAAAAATAATCTATTTGACTCACCTCTTCCCGTTTAAAAAAATCGACCACCTCCATCCAGCCTCGACTCTTTCCTCCCCTCCCCTCATTTGTCCCACTCTTCCTCACCCCTACCCATGCTCCCATACAGCAGAGGGAAGTTGGCACCAGTTTAAAGCTTCAGCCTCCTCCGACAACTCGTGCCTGACTCTCTGCCAACCTGTGTGAAGCTAGAAAGAGAGATAGAGAGAGGGAGGGAAGAGAGAGGGAAAGGGAGAGAATAGATTTTTGGAAGGAAATAAACTGAGCAGCCTGGAAATCAACCTTTCCGCCGCCAGTTTTGGCATCCAGGGATAGTACCTCTCCCGTGTCTCTGCATGAGGGGGCAGCAGCGCTTGGACTTCAGTTTCCCGGGTGAGAAACACAGGACCACGGGTTTAGTCGAAGGGGAATAAAGAATGAAGAGCAATCGGAAACAGTTCAGCCGTGATGTTGTTCAGCAACAGATCGTTGTGCCCTTTGCCTGATGGTAACCACGATACAAGCGGAGCGGCAGGGTCCGAGGTTTTGGTTCTGGTCCTGCCGCCGACAACCACCACGCTCGAAGCATCGATAGCCGACCAAAGTGCTCCGCTTCAGTCCCGCTGTCCTGTATAGCCGGCACTGCGCTTCACAGATATCCTCAAAAACAAAGGCGCACAAAACAAATTACGCCCATATCCCATCCAAGTTGTGTGTGTGGGGGGGGGGGGGGGGGATCCTTTTCATGAATCCTTCCCCCCATCGTCAGCGTGTTTTTCCTCTTTTGTAAACTCAGTCAGTAACCCTCCCTGCTTGTGTTTTTCCGTCCTCTGAGGGGATTCAGCCAGTTCTTTCTCTCTGTTAGGTGCGGTGGTTCTGGCGGAACGGGGTGTGGGCGCCGGGCTGGCAGGGGGAGCGCCGGGCGAGACGGACTGAAAGGAGCCGGCCCGGCGCCACCTGGACCTCCGCCAGCTGCTCGGACGGGAGAAATAGCCACAGCAGGTCGGCGTGCGAGGGATTGTGCGGCTGATTGCGCGATCGTGTGCGTGCAGCGGGGAGAAGCCGTTGTTCGTGAGAGGAGGGTGAGGGACAGCGGTACGGTGTTGTGAGGAAGAGTGTGAAGCGAAGATGGAGAGCAGCTGAGATAGAGGGCGGGGGGGGGGGGGCTGTGGTCAGTGCTGTGTCGGCGTGTTATTGGCTGTCTTCATTTTTACCTCTCTTGTTTGTTTGTTTGTTTGCTTGTTTGTTTTCCCAGTATTTTTCCCTGGATGGAACGCGTGGTGTTTTTTCATGCAGTACCCAGAGGCTCGGTGGTCTGGAAGCCAACAGAATCCTCCGCTCTCTCCTCTCCTCCCCTCTGCTGTTGCTTCTCACTGGCTATTTACTCCTTTCATTGTCTTGGCAGGCGGATCTCTCGTCCTCCCACTCCTCCTCCTCGATCGCACACTTGTCTCTCTCTCTCTTACTCTCACTTTTTCTCTCTCCGTCATTTGGCAACTTCGGTACTTTTCATCTCTTCGGCCCAAAATATGCAGGGCGAGAGTGAGCAGAGGATGAAGACTAAACACATTCACGGAAGAAGGTCGACGATTCCTCCTGTCCGCCTCCCACCCGACGTCACACCTGTGGACTGAGGAGATGCAGCCGGTCCAGTCACTGACACAGATGCACTTTGATCGCAGCCGACTGCCTGTGAACGCGACAGCGTCAAACAACCTGCTGCAGCCGTGTGACTCCGTCACTTCGAGCTCATCACTAGAATCCAGATGTGTGCTCTCCTGGCTCCTGATTGGTGGAACGAGCTCCCCACTGACATCAGGAAGTCTCTACATCTTCACCTGGACACTAAAAACACATTTTCAGACTATACCTGGATTAAAACACAGATTAGCACTTCAGTGGCACTTAAATGGCTCTTACTTATTTACTTATGATATTACTTATGGTATTACTTGTGGTATTACTTATGGTATTACTTATGGTATTACTTGTGGTATTACTTATGGTATTACCTATGGTATTACTTATGGTATTACCTATGGTATTACTCATGGTATTACTTATGGGATTGCTCATGATATTACTTTTAGTATTACTCATGGTATTACTTATGGTATTACTCATGGTATTACTCATGGTATTACCTATGGTATTACTCGTGTTATTACTTATGGGATTGCTCATGATATTACTTATGGTATTACTTGTGGTATTACTTATGGTATTACTTGTGGTATTACTTATGGTATTACCTATGGCAGCGATTCCCAAACTGTGGGCCGCATGTATATCACAAAACAGGCAGAACAAGAGATATATTTAATCGCTCAGCACCCCCCCCCCCCCCCAACCCCGTTAACACATCTCGGGTCGCATCGCTCTGTCTGCCGTGATGCGCGCCGACACATCCGCTCACACAGGAGGGTTTTTCCTGGGTCAAAATGGGTCTTCGGTGCTCCCCAAAAAAAATGTTGCGCGCTACGCGCGCACCATCTATTCATGCACATCAGGCTGCTGAGTGAGTGATCAGCAACTGGCCGCTCAGACAAGTCGCGCAACCTACAGTTGCGTATTGATCAGACAAGAAGACACGCTTATCAACTCCAGTAAATTTCGTCTACCCCCCGTCAACTCTTCTCGGCTCGCGCGCACCAGAGCTCCGATGCACACCTCAGTGTTAAATTACGCGCGCCCACATTTTCTCTATGCAGGAAACCCCCCCCCCGTCGACAACGCGTCGTCAACGCTGATTGGGATTTAAGTCTCGGGTGGGCCGCAGAAGATTTTCAGATTTCAAATTGGGCCGCGGCATTCTTGAGTTTGGGAACCGCTGACCTATGGTATTACTCGTGTTATTACTTATGGGATTGCTCATGATATTACTTATGGTATTACTCATGGTATTACTTATGGTACTTTTGTAGTTGGACTTTCTTGAAGAAATGTTACTTTCTGTGTTCTTGTTCTTAGTTTGTTCTCTTGGGTGATGAACTCATTGTAAGTCGCTTTGGATAAAAGCGTCTGCGAAATGTCATGTAATGTAACGTAATGTCATGTAATGTAATGTCATGTAATGTCATGTAATGCTGCTAGAAGACCGAACTGTGGCTCAACAGGAGGGCAGGAGGTCCCCGCCTTCAGACAGCCCAGCCCTCTGTGACATTTAAAAACTCATGTATGCGTCTCCAATCTGGACTTTTGTCTCGTATCACGAGGCGTCCTGAAGGCGGCACACCGACATAAGTGTTATCGGCTCAAGTGCGTTGGTCCTTCTTCTGCTTCCTGTAGTCTTCAAAATGCTTGTTAATCTTTAAGGTCAAGCCAGTACATGGTTTCCCTTTAAAGCTTCTGTGCTACCTGGCTGTACCGTCATCACTGTCTGAACTAAACTGCAGGTGACTGGTCTCTGGCCTGTTTTACCACTTATACATCATCCTGCGCCCATCGAGGAAATTAACTCTTATGACTGTTGGCATTAAGGTCAATGTCACACATCACATCTCTCAGCGGCCAGAGAGCTGGCATCCATTGTAGGTCTGTGCCTCAGCTTAGTGTACCCTGTGGCCTGTCTATCTGGACACTAATATTAGTAGTTGCAGTACAAAACAGCCTTGCTTAGTGGAGATTTGCACGCCAAGTCAGTTCAGTCTTCTTAAATCCTAATCCTCCTCGCACATCTGTGGGCTACACACACACACACACACACACACACTTCCTCTTTAGTGCTCTAATTCCATGTCCCACAGTTGGCAGTGGAGTGCCACCCCCACTGCCATCTCTCAGCACTCCAGTTTGTTTTACTTATCGGGTATTTTTAACGTGGTGAAGCTGAGGACGGCAGTGGGTGTACTTGTCGTCTCCCCCGCTCGTGGGTTTACACCGGCGCGTGCCCCTGAAGTGTCGTCATCGGTTCCCCTTGTGGACACCCGATGGGGCCGGGCCGAGCGCTGAACACACTCACGTTTGAAGGCAAAAAAAATGGAAAAATAACTGTGTGATGGTGTTTCATCGTGGGCTCTGAGGGGAGGACAGCCGGGGTAATGGCGGTCAAAGCCGTGTAATCCCGTAACTGTCTTCCAGCACAGAAGCCTCAGCCTCTGATCCGCTGGTCAGCCGATAATGAAGCGCAGACCTATGAGGCCGAGTCGAGGCCGCGAGTCGGCCCCTGCGCACAGAGGCTGTGATTTGTGCCGCCTGTGTTGAGATCTGATTTCACATTTGCACACTTTTATTTTCCAGACAAACACGCAGCCAATGGGAATCCCACTGTGGAGCCTTTTCCAGAAGGCATGGAGACCATCATCGTTGGTGAGAATGCATAATCACACATTTCTGATATTACAATGGACCCAAAATGGAATCCAGTGTAGTCCTGGACACATTGTTGATAACATGTGTGCATGGTATGGAAGACAACAAGCACTAATGCCGTCTTTCTGTCCAGGTTTAGGCTGTTTCTGGGGCGCCGAGAGACTTTTCTGGCGGCTTCCAGGAGTCTTCAGCACACAAGTGGGCTTCGCCGGCGGCTTTACACCCAACCCCACTTCCCACGAGGTCGGCTCAGGTAATACACTCGGAACCTCGTGTGCGAATCTGCATATTTCCCCACATGCGAGACCTCCGCACTTTGATATGTGTTACCTGATCGAGCTCCCTCCCCGGGAGGAGGGGAAGTGGGTTGGCAGGACATTTCTCTGTGAAATCAGTCGGGGGTTCACGAGACCAAAAATTGCAAAGGGAAAAGAAAAAGATACAGAGTCGTGTTTTAAGTACAGCGCTCTCATCCTTTTTCGCTGCCTTCCCCTTCATCTGCAGTCAACTCCTCAGAATGCACTGCTCCAGATGGGCTGCACCCCCCGTCCCCACCCACCCATGACCTACTTGTAAGGATTGGGCTCTGTGCTGTGCTGTACTGCGGCGGGTTTTTTTGCCAACAGAGGTTACTGTGTGTGAAGCGCCATAAACTGTCGTCTTTTCCTGAGACTGTGGCTTGAATTCTGAGAATTTGCAATCAAAGCCCTCGAAAATATTTACCGAATTAGTTTCTGTTCATTTTCCTCATTGTGAGATTTAAATAGATTCACGCACGGCAATATATAATTCAAAAGAAGTACGGCGAGCTCGCTCTTCATCGGCGTGCCTGTCCTGTGTATCTAGGAGTTGTGAGCCGTTAGTTTGGGGCTCCTCTCTTCCCGAAGGCGCATTATTACACGCAGGTATGGAATGTCGATGCAGGTGTAGCGCGGGGGGACGCGGAGAGAAGGGCCGAGATGCTTCGACCTTCCCGTCTGGCCACCTCGACCAGTCTCCCTTTCTGTCAGCTTTCCAGCAACAAGATGGCCGGCTATGAAGGAGGACGGAGATGGAGCCAGACGACTGAAAACGAGAGAGCCCGAGAGCTGCGGCGTGAGAGGAAACGGGTGAAATCTACTTTTATGGGGAAAGAAAATGTTAGGAAAAAAAGTGGAAGAGAGAATGGCTGCCTGTCCATCGGCTGAGCGGAGTGCCGGCGTCGCTCCAGTGGCCGTGACGGAGCAGAACACTGCGACGGCACGAGACCGAGGAGCTGTCAACGCAGCCAGGGGAGGACAGACAGACAGACAGACAGACAGACGGACAGACGGCAGGAAAGAAGAGGCTGACGGAACCGTCAGCGGAGCCGGGGGAAGGATGGAAAGACAGGCGGGTGGAAAGCGGGACGGCCCGACTGACAGAGGCGGCTGAGTTGCAGTCAAATATGTCAACACAGACGGCTGGGAGATGGATCGAAGGAGATGGTTTCACCAATCAGCATATTCTAGCACGACTCATTCCCCGTCGTCCTCGTTTGCAATATTGAATCACGAGTTGATTCTGTTACCTGTTGTGCTTACGCTCTTCAAAGCTGCACATCCAACAATCCTCACAGCTAATTGACTAAATAAACTGATGAGGACTCTTCAATATCCTCCCATATTTTCGCTCCAAAAGGATTCATTGTGTTGTTGCTGTGTCATGATTCCTTCTGGTCACATGACATCTATGACACCTGTCCATCCTGGAGAGGGATCCTCCTCTGTTCTCTCCTCAAGGGTTCTGACCTTTTACCCTGAAGGGTTGTTTGGGAGTTGTTCCTGATCCGATGTGAGGTCAAAGGTCAGGGATGTCTATGTGTACAGATTGTAAAGCACTCTGAGGGGAATTTGTAATTTGTGAAAATGGGCGATACAAATAAACTGAATTGAAAACTGAATGTCAATGTGTTTGTGTCTGCCAAAGTTTAGGTTGGTTCAGGTTAGGAAAACATCGTGGATAAAAGAAACTGGTTGGTACGAGGCGTGGGCTGCAGGCCCTTTTGTCGACGTCAGTGCAACAACACCATGCTACTTCTGTCGTTCCTCCGTAGAGAGGACCGACTCTCACAAACACAAGAGGAGGCTTTTTCTGGTAAATGACGTTCTCTTGATGAAATCAAGTTCTACCGTATCCAACAGCAGAGAACAATTAAACCAGAAAAGGCCACAGGATGTCGTGGTGATTTGGGAGGCCACTCTGACCCAGAGGGCTGTTCATGCTGCTGAAGTGTCCTCCAGCAAAACATTGAATCTCGAGCAGCTTTAGTGGCATCACTTCTTCGGGCCTTTCACCCCCTTCACATGGGACAAGCGTAGAGAATCAGAGCGCATGCTGCTTTGTTTCCCCAGCAGATCTTGACTGTCCTTCACCATGACTGCTAGACGACAACCCAACTCGATGTTGGCTTTAACCTACAGCAATATATGCATATTTACATGGTGGGAGTCAGTGCATTGTGAAGGCTGTGCTTGCCAACCTCTGTAGTCGATTGGTTGACAGCTCACCTGGGCCTTTCGCTCTAGAAACTGTCACATGCGCCTCCTCTTGCCTCTCCCTGCATCTGAGATCCACCCTGCTGCCTCCTCTCCTCACGCTCATCACCTCCACAACACACGCGCCACACATCCATGCATTAGGCTAACGTTGACATCATGTACATCGTGACAAAGGTAGACATACTCTGATAATATATCCTTTATTAAATGTTGCCATTTTTTGTGAATAAAAAAGATCAACAGCTCCAGCAAACACTGTCTTACTCTTTTTCATTGGCTCATGACAGACGGCTCATATCCACTGAAAAGTGTGCCATCCTTGATTTTCGGTCACTATTAACAGAGGTGAAGTCATTCTGCATGAGAGGATCCTCTGTTGGTGCCAAGTGTCGTTTAGAGACAGAAAGTGGGTCTCAGGCCAGATCCAGGGATTTGGCATCCCTTCTCCTATTGTCTGCAATGCACCTGATGCATCTATCTGTGGGCATGGCATTACGTGTATCTTAGACTGTGTGTGTGTGTGTGTGTGTGTGTACACCTGTGTCTGTAATGTGTGAGAGACGGGAATGGCTAATATTGATAGAATCCTAACACTTCTGTATTTACATTCAGCAAAGGTATATATTTGCATTGATTTGTGTGTGTGTGTGTGTGTGTGTGCGCCCATACACCTGCATGTGAGACCCTAACCCTCCCCCAGTTGGAGGACGCCTGCAGGCATCTTGTTGGAGCTTCGGGGTCCTGGCAGCTGCACACAGGAGCGAGTGTCTGTGTGCTTTTGGCTACTTTTGGCCATAAGCCTGAACCTGTGCTGTCCTCTCTCCCTCCTCTCACTCTTTATCTTTCTTTTCTATTACTGCCGTAAGTGCGGCTTCACCCTGAATGTCTTCTACCCGGACACATACACTCGATGGCACCAACACCACACACACGAATGCCCCTGGATATCTTTGCTTTGCAACGTTCAGCATGCAGAATCCAGATGGGGGTGATCGTCACTTGGTAGCTACGTGTTTGTGTGTGTAGAGGAAGGAGAAGGAAGCAGTGAGTGTTAATGCCTTCAACTTGATTTTTAATAATGACATTTTGTGTGTCTCCTTTAGGTCTGACGGGCCACGCTGAGGTGGTGAGGGTGGTCTTCTCCCCGAAAGATGTCGGCCTCGAGGAACTGCTCAAGCGCTTTTGGGAAAGCCGTGATCCGACACGAGGTAGCGACGCGCACATGCACACAAACCCAAACCCCAAACTTCGTCCTCAAATCAGACCCATCCCGAGGGGTCACGGGGTGTATTAGAGCAGAAGGATGGTGCCCAGGCGTGGGCCTGCGAGGTCTCATGGGTGTAAGTCAATGCCAGACAGTGTTAATGTGTCTGAGATCCAGCCAACCATGGAGAGGCACACCAGTGAGGAGCATGTTCAAGCTCTAACTGCAAAGAAAACCCCCGTGTGTGTTCATGGTATGTACTTTATCCAATGTAAACCAGCCTTCTGTCATCCAGCTTGACCAGGGGCTTCCAACTGACACTATTATGAGACTACATGTAGTCCTTTCTAGCTCAAATAGGGTTCCAGTGATGACAAAAAAAAACATCCCCCACAACCCATCACTCCACCTCTTGCTCTCTTGTTTTCTCTGCTCACTGGAGGAGGTGATGTAAGAACATTAATGCACCAGGAGGGCACAGGGATTGTGTGTATCTTAGACTGTGTGTGTGTGTGATAGAGAAAAGAGGTACTCTGTTCACACTCCTATTGAATGTAGGGAGGGGCATGACAAGTTTGGAAGAGATGGATCAAGGATTTATCAGCCCAACCTTCACCCTTAACCCTCCTGTTACCTTTACATTTACTAACATATTTTACCCTCTTCGTCAATTTGACCCCAGCAATTAAAACCTCCAGAAAATTATTAGAATTAATATTGTTTCCCAAGTTTAAGTGTGAGGTACTTTATGTTTGTTTGCTGATACCTAAATAGCATTTTAAATATATAAAAAAGTTGATATTTCTTATATGTTTGACACAGTGAAAAACAGCCTGGGGTCAAATTGACCCCAAAGAACACCGACGTTAAACATTGAATGGGGTCAAATTGACCCTAAAGGTAACAGGAGGGTTAAAACAAGCTTGCTTGCACACACACACACACACACACGCACACCTAGTGACGTCGCCCACATCAGTTCTGTCAGTTCTTTTGCGTCCGTCATGGCCGTTCTCTCAGACACCGGCCACGTTTGTGCATCTCCCACACGTGGCCGACAGAGCAGCTGTTTGCCTTCATATGTTCTTCACATCCCACTTCCCCACGTCAGCGAGATGCGGGTCGACAAAGAGGACAACTGTTGGGGTTCATCCATGAAGACGTCACCTCCACCGGAGGAGATCCTGCTCACTGTCGCCGGGCAGAGACGCGTTGAGGGAGAGGTCGAGCCCACACGCTCCGGGGGAAAGGCAGCGAGGCCAGAAGAGGAGTGATGCATTTCCCCTGACTCACTCCCTTGTCTCATCTCATGTTTTATTAATAGCATGCAGCTTACTGACTGAACACACACAAAAAAAATCATTTTTTGTAACAGTTATAAGACCAAGGGACATAATAACTACAAACTCCAGGATACTTTTCTTTTCTAGGAGCGCTGCTCCTTGTGCGTGACTTAAATTTAAATCCTTGCCATGTCCATTTTTTCCCCAATTCTGGATTCACGTGGAGCAGAAATTCCTCTGATTTGACAAATGTGGCGTGTAGTGGTGGAAAGGGGCCCGCTGGCTGTGCCTTCACGCATGGTTAAGCTCCAATTTATTCCGTCCACCTTCGAGTCTGGCTTTAAAGAGAATGGAGAAATTAAGGAAGTTCGCCCCGTTTCCCTTTCAACTGCACAGATTCACCAGAGATCATTATATAAGGAGACGAGAAAACATCTCGGTCGACACACAGCCCATCCGCGTCGATGTCGGAGCGCTTGCGGGATTATCATTAACAGATGCATATCCAGTTGCATGCAATACATCCTTTGAATGTGTGTGTGTGTGTGTCTGAAAGTGTGTATGTTTTGAGATCTGTCCCTCTCTGCTTCGCCTCAGTCCAAAAGGGTTTAGTCCCAACAACGTGATGTGGGGCTGCGTAAACTCCACCAATCCCAGCCTGGATAGCAACATTAGCAGCCAATCAGGAACTCCCAGCAGCCTTTGCTGTGTGCCCTCTTTCCATATTGAGCAACACTCGTCTCAATCTGCTGGCTTCCCTGGGATGTTGCATAAAGACCCCCCCATCCAACACGCTCATTCTAAGTTTCTTACGTCTGCAACTCTTTCGTAACATACCTTCACACACGTGTGTGTGTGTGTGTGTGTGTGTGTGTGTGTGCGTGATGAACTCCAAACAGTCAAAGCTTCATCTCGGAGAGCAGCAGAGGGTTTCATCGCGGGGCTTGAACACATGATTTGATGTATTTAGAAGGATCATTATGGTGAGACGCAAACACGTCTCGCTGTTCCTTCACACCCGGCAGATCAATTGCGCGCGCGTTTCCGTCCTCGAGCAGACTGTTCACGTCACATGATGCACAAGTGCTCATTATGTCGACTCAGAGACAGCTTTTTTCCATTTGCATGTACATGCGAAGAGGCAGAACACACACACACACACGCACCGTGAATGCATTGAGTGCACACAGCGTCACATGGCCTGCCAGTTGTTTTATTGGAGACTTCCTTGTGACGGAAGAGGCCCTGGTCGCTGCCTGTATCCCGTGTTCCCTTGACTCCTAGCGGAGGGGGGGAAATAAAGCATCTTATCTCTACTTTACCATTTCAACTCCTCCCTTCTTTTTTTTACTCTTGTGTTACTTTCATTACCATCCTTTTTTTGCTCCTTAACCTTTCCAAACAAGAGGTCTCCTTTGCTGCTCTTCTCTCTTTTCCTGTGATTTTCAGTTCTTTTCCCCCCCATCCATTTTGCACATTCCCCCCCTCCCCAGTTTTCCGCTCTCAACCCCCCTCACTCTCACCTGCCCCCCCCCCCCCTGTCCTATTTGGAGCGAGTGAGCAAACGGCCCGGAGACCGTCAGCACATCCGCAGTGAGTCGACCGCTCCCCGAGGCCGTCCGCCCATCGCACAAACACACTCGCTCCACTTTTATCTCTTAGTCACTCTCCCCCCCCACACTTTCCCCTTCCCCCGTTCTCCCATCTCTTCCTCCGTTCCCCTCCCCGTCGCCATTCTCCTTAACAGCCACGGCTTTCCCCCCCCTCTTTGTTTCCTCCTCGTCTCTTTTCCTTTCCTCTCCTTTCCTTCCTCTCACCCCGGTCCTTCCATCCTCTCTATTTTTTGAGGCCATGCAGTATTTGTGGCGTGGACCGCTGATGCTGCGTCAGTGAACAGCGAGAGACGGGAAAACAGAAATGCACAGCTAAAATGGCCGAGGCGTCTGTCCTCATTAGCCAACGTATTCACGCACACTCGCCTTCGTAGGTAGAAAAGAGATATATTCAAGTTATTTTAAATAGACAAGTGTAATAAATCAGTAATGGTGACCATTTACATCCCCTTGAGCTTTTTTTGGGGGGGGGGGAGCTGCTTTGGGGGAGCTGTATAGAGTATATATTATACTTTATCTGTCGGCTTACCACACAGACGTAGAAATGGTCAAAAACAGACATAGATCAAGCTGTCTTCCATCTGCCAAGTCACGCTCGTGGCAGTTACTTTCTGACAATTAAAATGAGCATGAATATTCCCTTATATAATATCCTCACCCCAGCTGGCGGCGACACACGCCAATTCCCTGAAGGGGTACCCCCGTGTCCCCTCATGTCACCACATCCCTCAATTTAGGGTTGCCTCAGCCATCTAAAGCCAAACCCTGCAGGAGGTGACCTTGACCCCCTGACCTGTGACCTCTGCCACCCCCACACTACTAACCCAACCCCTTCCCTCTGCACTGGTTGGCTGAAAATGGCGTGCTCATTACTAGGTGTCAGTTATTACACCCTCACACACACACTGACAGTCCTAATTTATGGAGATTGCGGCACGTGTGTGTGCCCGCCGTGGGGGTTGAGTAATGCGTGTCCGTTTGAGAAGGCTGAAGTTATACGTTTTAGTTATTTGTATAGTCTTGTTTCATAAGGACGTTTAGTTTTGATAAATGAAATTCTCATACATTTTTGTGCACTTGTTTACCTTTTATGGATATAGAAATACTCCCACAGATAAGACCGCAATTTAAACAATATGGGAGAAATAAAACGGAAAAGGAGGGCTGGGGATAGCGATAAAGAAGAAAGAGCAAAATACAAAGATGGTCACAACTCACAACTTAAAAAAACATCCGATCCCAACCTGATCTGTGATTGTTGATAAGAGACGGAGACCTCAGCGTAAGTGTTCTGCATAATAATGACTGACAAATGCAGAGAGACTCAATATTTGCAATTAATTTCAGTGTCGGCAAATTGAGTTAAGTGTAATTAAAATATTTGCTCTGAGATAAGATGTGCAGCATTTGAAAAAATCATTACTGTCTTACAAATATACTGCCGACTGGGAAATTAAACTGACTCTGGACAGAAAAATGACGTTTATTAATATTTTTATCCAATTTGCAGCAATGCGCATTGTATAATATTTCAGTTTATTTCAATTTGTAATTGTTAGTATTTTATTTGATAGAGTAACATTACGATGGATGCATGCATACTTTACATAGATTTTTAGAAATGCAACTTGTTCTCTCATCTCTGGACTGATTTGAGTACATCAGTAGAACAAGTGTTGTATTTAGATGGAACTAAAAATAAACCGCGTGAGGGCCACAGTCACAGGGCTCTGACAACATGCCCGGAACCTTGAAGTGATCGTGTGAGAGAGCGCTGCTGCAGTCGAGCAAATGAAATGGAAGAGATATAACATGTTTTTTAAAAGGCATGACGAAAGTTACTGCAGTAATCTCCATGATGTGCGCCTCAGAGCCGTATCCACACACATCAACACGGCGCTATTGCCAAGGCAAACACAGTTCCACTGTTGGCTTACGGTTCCCTCTGTATGTCTAGTGCCACCATCTGACAGCCAGCAGAGCTTCACTTTCTGCTTTTCGATGGATGTGTGCATGTGTCACAGGCCCCTTAGTGTGTGTGTGTGTGTGAATATATATAATGTGTGTGTGTGTGTTTGTGTGTATGTGTGTGTCCGCTGGAGATGCTCACCATCCCGACTCTGGACTCTGCCTCTGTCTTTAGCGCGTCAGGAGCAGCTTACATAAGAACAGGGCAAAAATAGCAGCCGAGAGGGGAGAGGAGGAGGAGAGGAGGAGAGGAGGAGGAGAGGGCTCTGCTGGCACGCACGACTCTGAGTACTATCACACACACACACACACACACACAGGGAAGATTGCCGTTGTTATTTATTTTATTTGCTGCGTACCTTTTTTTTTCTTTCTTACAGAATTGTAGAAACAACGTTAGCTCATCAGACTCTATCAACAAATACTCCTCGATGGTGTTTCGGCTGTGGCGCAGGGCGGTGTGGGGGTTCTCTCTCTAGAGCTGAAGGGGAGGAACAAGTCGCACACTGGGGGACCGTCGAGGGAAATGCAGGTCGCCACGAAGAAGTAAAAGAAGAAGAAACATCCGAGGGTTCATTAGTGCTCACTGCTGCAGCCTCATTGGCCATGTGGAGTCATTCTGAAATCGACTTCAGGTGTTTCTACTCCTTGTTCAGAAGGATGCAAAAAGTCACCAATTGCACAGAGGTATTTCTTAATTGCGGACACTGACGATAGCTTGACTGCTGAAATGTTTATTATTTTGTCTCTATGATCACATGTGTGTGTGGGAGGGGGTTGGCCTCATTTGCTATCTTTTCCTTCTTTTCATCCATCTGAGTAATCCTGGAATACAGTGCGAGTGAGGGAGCTGAAGGAGCTACGGAAGGAGGTGGCGAGGTGATGCTCATCTCAGCTCATGCGGCGGTTAAAGGATGAAGGAGCGTTGTGTGAAAAGACACCAGAGGTTCTGGGGAAGGACATTACACACACAGAAGTGTTAGGTTGTAATAGTTTATTTAGATTCTGTAGTCTTGAGCTTTAAATTAATACATATAGAAAGATATTATAATAGGAAATATTAGGGAGAATATTATTATTATGAATGTGTTATGAAGCATAGGGGTATAATGTTTACTCTATGCAAATGATGAATGTACATGGCAAGAAGTAATGTGTGTTCATGAGAGTGAATGTTAGTTAGTATTTCAGATTGTCGAAGCCGGTTGAAGCCGTGAAGTGACTTTAATGCAGACAATAACAGACGGGACTTTTATTGTGAAAATACTTGTTTAGCGACTTGACCGGAAGTGACGTTTTGATCCATTTTGATAGCGGGACTTTTATCCAACAGGAAGGTGTTAGAGGCTGAACTACCTTTGAGAGGAGCTGATTGGCTGATTCTGGGACTAAGACTCTGTACTGGGGGAAGATGGTTCTCTTTGGTCTTGACCCGGGTTCTTCAGGCTGGTTCCTGTTGAGCCGGATCACCACGAAACCCACGACCCTGAGCCTCCATTGTGTGTTTACACTTCTTAACATTAAATATTGTTAAACTTAATTCACGCCATCCGGAGCCTGATGTCCATCATCTGCCAAGAGCCCCGTTTCAGTTCCTCTTATAGTAGCCTGCAACTTAAAATGACATGCCCGCCTATGCCTGGTGCATCTTCACCTCTTCTTTCTCTGGCCCTCGACCACACCGAAGATACCTGACCTGGGGTTGAACTTGGTTGATGAGAAAAGGGAAAGGCAGGTGGAGGGAGTGAGGGGCAATAAGGAAAGAGTCAAAGACAAAAGGTGAACCGGCACAATGTGAAGGTGAAGTAGAGAACTCTCCGGCTTCTATCCTCAGCAGCCGGCAGGGGCCGACTGAGCAGGACACTTTTTTGTTTTTATTTTTCTCCACATGCAAGGCATGCAATTTTTTCAGAGTTGCCAGAAATCTCAGAGGATTCAAACACAACAAGCCCGAACGGTCCGTGTGTGTGTGTGTGTGTGTGTGTGCACAGGTTTGTACATGAATGTCTGTTGGAAAGAGCGTCTCCTCCCTCGGAGACCCGAGCTAACCCGCCCTCCTCCCACGTTGTCGAATTTAGCTGTCGTTAAAAAGGTGGCTACTTTTACATGTTTATATTTACGAGGGGGGTATAGAGTATAATTAATCTTTTTGGCTTTGTGGGCGTAGGCCGGTGACCCTGAGAGGTGGCCTGTGTACGCCTGTGTATGCCTGTGTGCACGTGTGTGACCCAAGCCCCTCCCCTTCTGTCCACCCCCCCATTACCCTCTGCTTTCAGAGGCAACGCTCTCATGCATAATGCAGAAAGAACAGGGAGGCGCTCATTAATAATTACTGCCGTCTTTGATGGATGGAGAAAATTTCTGAGGGGGCTGTTAAAAATGGAGAGAGAGACGTCGAAGGCGGTTGGGGGGATTTCTTTCAGTGGTTTTTGGTTGTAGTTCTTTGAGAACTTTATGCTTATGGGGATGGATTTGGACTTAGAACAGTCGAAAGCTCGGCTGATATTTTGGAGAGCGTTACTATTTTGATGAGGGAGTAACTCTGAAGATTCGATGGATCTTAATTGTCTTTGTGTTGGAAGCAGCTACTGCCACTCGAGGGTGTTTGTCTCTCGAGTTGCCTTTGATATTCCATACCATTAACCGTTTCTTTGTGATAAAAAGACGTTGTCGTTTTTACTTTCTTTTATTAGATATTAAATGTCTACCTTTCCTGCAAGGAAGGAAATAAATTGCATTATCTTATGCTGTAAAATAGCATAAATCAAAGGATAGCAGTCATGCCATGACACCATGTTTTATGATATATATTGTTTCTACTTGTGCAAGATCAATGTATGCATTATCCATACATGATCTTGCACAGGTGTACACAAACATGTGTGTGAGAGAGAGAGCTGGTGAGCATCTCTGGGTCAGCACGGAAGGTCATTGGGAGCAGCAAAGCTACAAGACCCCTGCCAGACAGCCAATCAGAGTAAAGGCTTTGGTGGGCAGCCAATGGCAGAGCGGCTCGGTGGCCCTTTGACGGAGGGGCCACCATGAGCCTCGTCACTGAACTACAGCGCTGGGGGCAAGATGGCCGACATCCAACACTGCAGAGATGGAGAGGAAGAGGGTGAGGCTGGAGAGTCACGCAGAGGGAACCAAATAAGTGGTCACATGTCCTGTGGGTTAAAATTGTATAAGAATTAGGAATTATTCATGGCAACAGTACCACTCATCAAGGTGATAGAGATGTCCATTAGCTGTGTTCGGAGCAGATATGAAAGATTTATAAATGTAAAATGAATTGTTCTGTATCGAGCTCTTTAATATGTTCTCTATCAAAAAAATACAAAGACTGATACGCCCACATATCACTCCACAGGGTAACCTCCACAACACGCATCTGTATCACTTTCATTTAAGCAAATTCTCTGAGGCATTCAGTTTGTGTCAGAGAGCGAGCAACGTCTGCTCGTCTCCTCCCATTGGAATGAAGACCGGGTGAATTCTTATCGCCAGTACAGCTCAACAGACCGTCACAGATATATTGTGACACTCCATGATGAAAGATAACATTTAATCTAAAGAGAACACAAGATGATGTGGCAGGGAGACACCGGCATGTTGCGGCACAGAGAACATTACACAGATCATTACAGGTCCCTTCTTACGGTATGTGGTGCGACAAAATGTAATGCTTGTTAAAAATTATACCTTTTCTCATGAGGAAATACTGTCAAATGTGTCCTGGGTGACCTGCGGCATGGCGGTGGCCACATCAGATTGTGTAATAATGTTTTTGGCTCATGTCACCTGAGGAACCGGTTCTCTTTAGGTGGAGTAAAAATAGATGTAAAGACTTGGAGGTCGCTTCACCTGGTTGTAGATGTTTTCTCTGACGGAGGGATGTGCACCTGTGTGAACTGGGTTATGATGAGTTTGGGTTGTATTCATGCTGTGATCTCAAAGATTATCTTTCTTTTTTTCTTTTGTCTGTCACAGTTTTATGTTGTATGTCTGAAACGTTGTGTGACGTGCTGCTGCTGCTGCTGTCTCGGCCAGGACGCTCTTGTAAAAGAGATTTTTAATCGGCATTTCCTGGTTAAATACATTTAAATAAATGAAACACACACACACACACACACACACACGTGACACTCTCCCCAGCCCATTACAGGAGGCCAAACATTGAGAAGGACAAGGATTCAGAACAGAAATGCAGGAAAGAAAGATGCTCTTCAGTAGAGAGAACAACCAAAGCCTGAGTGGGAGAGAGACGAGACGAAGCCGCCATCGACCGGTCCGTGGAGGCCTGAGACGCTCAGGAGCTCAGACTCTCAAAAGCACCGGCGTGGTGGAGGCCGAGTGGAGCTTGACGAGGAGGCCGAACACAGCGATGCCAAGCTGCCACCGCGGTGACAGAGAAGAAGAAAATACACCCCATTACATGCTGCACACACCTACACACCGACACGCCTGCACACCTGCACACCTACACACCTACACACCTACACACCTACACACCGACACGCCTACACACCTGCACACCTACACACCTACACACCTACACACCTACACACGCCTGCACACCTACACACCTACACACCTACACACCTACACACCTACACGCCTACACACCTGCACACCTACACACCTGCACACCTGCACACCTACACACCTACACACCTACACACCTGCACGCCTACACACCTGCACACACCTGCACGCCTGCACGCCTACACACCTACACACCTGCACACCTGCACACCTACACGCCTGCACACCTACACACCTGCACGCCTACACACCTACACACCTGCACACCTGCACACCTACACACCTACACACCTGCACGCCTACACACCTGCACACCTACACACCTACACACCTGCACACCTACACGCCTGCACACCTACACGCCTACACACCTACACGCCTACACACCTACACCTGCACACCTACACACCTACACACCTACACACCTGCACACCTACACACCTGCACACCTGCACACCTGCACGCCTACACACCTGCACGCCTGCACACACCTGCACACACCTACACCCTACACCTGCCACACCTGCACACCTGCACGCCTACACACCTGCACGCCTGCACACCTGCACACCTGCACACCTACACGCCTACACACCTGCACGCCTACACACCTGCACACCTGCACACACCTGCACACCTACACACCTGCACACCTACACACCTGCACACCTGCACAACTACACACCTGCACACCTACACACCTGCCTACACACCTACACGCTACACCTACACACCTGCACACCTGCACCTACACACCTACACCTACACACCTGCACGCCTGCACCTACACACCTACACACCTGCACACCTGCACACCTACACACCTACACCTACACACCTACACGCCTGCACACCTACACACCTGCACACCTACACGCCTGCACCTACACGCCTACACCACACACCTGCACGCCTGCACACCTACACGCCTACACACCTACACGCCTGCACACCTACACACCTACACGCCTACACACCTACACGCCTACACACCTGCACACCTACACGCCTGCACACCTGCACGCCTACACACCTACACGCCTGCACACCTACACACCTACACGCCTGCACACCTGCACGCCTACACACCTGCACACACTACACCTACACCTGCACGCCTACACACCTGCATGCCTACACACCTACACGCCTACACACCTGCACGCCTACACGCCTACACGCCTACACACCTACACGCCTACACACCTACACACCTGCACACTACACCTACACCTGCACTGCACGCACACCTACACACCTGCACCTACACACCTACACACCTACACACCTACACCTGCACCTACACCTGCACACCTACACACCTGCACCTACACCTGCACACCTACACACCTGCACACCTACACACCCTGCACGCCTACACACCTACACACCTACACACACCTGCACACCTGCACCTACACACACACCTGCACACCTACACACCTGCTCACCTGCACCACTACACACCTACACGCCTACACACCTGCACACCTGCACACCTACACGCCTACACACCTGCACACCTACACGCCTGCACACCTACACGCCTACACACCTACACGCCTGCACACCTACACGCCTGCACACCTACACACCTACACACCTGCACACACACCTACACACCTGCACACTACACACCTACACGCCTGCACACCTACACACCTGCACACCTACACACCTACACGCCTGCACACCTACACACCTGCACGCCTACACACCTGCACACCTACACACCTACACACCTGCACACCTACACACCTGCACGCCTACACACCTACACACCTACACGCCTGCACACCTACACACCTGCACACCTACACACCTACACACCTACACACCTACACGCCTACACACCTACACGCCTACACACCTGCACACCTACACACCTGCACACCTACACACCTGCACACCTGCACCACACACACCTGCACCTGCACCTACACACCTGCACACTGCACACCTACACACCTGCACACCTACACCTACACCTGCACGCCTACACACCTACACACCTGCACACCTACACACCTGCACACCTACACACCTGCACACCGACACACCTGCACACCTGCACACCTACACGCCTGCACGCCTGCACACCTGCACACCTGCACACCTACCTACACCTGCACCTACACACCTGCACACCTGCACACCTACACACCTGCACGCTACACTGCACCTGCACACCTGCACACCTGCACACGCCTGCACACCTACACGCCTGCACACCTGCACGCCTGCACGCCTACACACCTGCACGCCTGCACACCTACACACCTACACACCTGCACACCTACACGCCTGCACACCTACACACCTGCACACCTACACGCCTGCATGCCTACACACCTGCACGCCTACACGCCTGCACACCTGCACGCCTACACGCCTACACACCTACTCACCTGCACACCTGCTACACACCTGCACCACACACCTGCACCTACACTACACCTACACCTGCCTACACACCTACACACCTGCACCTACACACCTGCACCTGCACTACACACCTGCACACTGCCTACACCTGCACACCTGCACACCTGCACACCTACACGCCTGCACCTGCCTGCACCTACACACCTGCACACCTACACACCTGCACACCTACACACACCTGCACACACCTGCACACTGCACACCTACACACCTACACACCTGCACCTACACACCTGCACACCTACACGCCTGCACACACACACCTACACCTGCACCTGCACACCTGCACACCTACTGCACACACCTGCACACCTGCACCTACACACCTGCACACACCTGCACCTACACCTACACACCTACACACCTGCACACCTACACACCTACACACCTACACGCCTACACACCTGCACGCCTACACACCTACACACCTACACGCCTACACACCTACACACACCTACACGCCTGCACACCTACACACCTGCACGCCTACACACCTACACACTGCACCTGCACACCTACACCTGCACACCTGCACACTACACACCTACACACCTGCACACCTACACACACACCTACACCTGCACCTACACACCTACACGCCTACACCTACACACCTACACACCTGCACACCTACACACCTACACACCTACACACCTGCACACCTACACACCTGCACGCCTACACACCTACACGCCTACACACCTACACACCTGCACACCTACACACCTGCACGCACCTACACACCTACACACCTACACCTGCACACACACCCTACACACCTGCACCCACACCTGCACGCCTACACACCTACACGCCTGACACACCTGCACCTGCACACCTCACACCTACACACCTGCACACCTACACCTACACACCTACACACCTGCACACACCTACACCACACTGCCACCCTACACACCTGCACCTGCACACACACCTGCACACCTACACACCTACACACCTGCACACCTACACGCCTACACACCTGCACACCTACACCTACACACCTGCACACCTACACGCCTACACACCTACACACCTACACGCCTGCACACCTACACACCTACACACCTGCACACCTGCACGCCTACACACCTGCACACCTGCACCTGCACGCCTACACACCTGCACACCTACACACCTGCACACCTACACACCTACACACCTGCACACCTACACACCTGCACACCTACACACCTACACGCCTACACACCTGCACACACCTACACACCTACACGCCTACACACCTACACACCTACCTGCACCTGCCACACACGCCTGCATGCCTGCACACCTACACGCCTACACACCTACACACCTGCACCTACACTCACACACACCTACACACCTACACCTACACGCCTACACACCTGCACACCTACACACCTACACACCTACACACCTACACACCTGCACGCCTACACACCTGCACACCTACACACCTGCACACCTGCACACCTACACACCTGCACACCTGCACACCTGCACACCTACACACCTGCACACCTACACACCTGCACGCCTGCA
Organism: Pseudoliparis swirei; assembly: GCF_029220125.1. NCBI lineage: Eukaryota > Metazoa > Chordata > Actinopteri > Perciformes > Liparidae > Pseudoliparis > Pseudoliparis swirei. The sequence continues at coordinate 4,570,223 of NC_079398.1, forward strand.
CACCTACACACGCCTGCACACCTACACGCCTGCACACCTACACACCTGCCTCACACCTACACGCCTACACACCTGCACGCCTACACGCCTACACACCTACACACCTGCACACCTACACACCTGCACACCTACACGCCTGCACACCTGCACACCTACACGCCTGACACACCTGCACACCTACACGCCTACACACCTGCACACCTGCACGCCTACACACCTGCACACCTACACACCTGCACGCCTGCACACCTACACACCTGCACGCCTACACACCTGCACACCTACACGCCTACACACCTGCACACCTACACCTGCACACACACCTGCACCTACACACCTACACACCTGCACACCTACACCTGCACACCTGCACACCTGCACGCCTACACACCTGCACACCTACACGCCTGCACACCTGCACACCTACACACCTGCACACCTACACGCCTGCACGCCTACACACCTGCACACCTACACGCCTGCACACGCCTGCATGCCTACACACCTGCACACCTACACGCCTGCATGCCTACACACCTGCACACCTGCACGCCTACACGCCTACACACCTACACACCTGCACACCTGCACACCTACACGCCTGCACGCCTACACACCTGCACACCTGCACACCTACACACCTGCACGCCTACACACCTGCACACCTACACGACTACACACCTGCACGCCTACACGCCTGACACACCTGCACACCTACACACCTGCACACCTGCACACGCACACTACACCTGCACACCTACACGCCTACACACCTGCACACCTATGCACACCTGCACGCCTACACACCTGCACACCTACACACCTGCACACCTGCACACCTGCACACCTACACGCCTACACACCTGCACGCCTACACGCCTCCCTAATGAAAGCCCACATCACACTGGTCTACACTTGTTTAGTAAACTTTCAGTCGTCCATGTTTGTTTCATGTTGGTAATGAAACATCTTTTTTAGGCCAATAAGCAGGCGTAGCTGTAGTTTGTCGTTGTCCCAGTTATTTGAATAAGAATGAAACATGCGTCTCTGGAGTGGTGACCTGTGACCTCTTGGAGTTTGATGCTGTTTAGTGAAGCAAAGCCACGTCTGTTGAGTAGATCTCCATCTCCATCCAAACAGCGGCTCTCTTTCTTAAAGTCAATGAGAGGAAGAGGGTCATTAGGTCATCAAAACTCATTCCCGAAGCGTGTCCTTTCAGTGGGACACGCGTCTCCCTTTTGTTCTTTCGTCCATCTGTCCGTCCTTCCATCCATTATCCATCTATCCGTTGATCGCCGCGTCTCTTCCGTTTGTTCATCCCTCCCCTCTCAAGCTGGCAGGGGGGCAGAGGGGAGAAAATGATGATCGTCATGGTTACTTAGGGATCTCGGGGTCAGCAGTCACGGGCCACGGGGCTGTTCGTGTTACCATGGCGACAACCTCCCAACTTTGGCCTTGGGCTGGGGGTCAGAGGTGAAAGAGGAGTGGCAGCTGAGACCAGGAAGGTGGTTAAATGGAGGACGGAAAAAGAGGGAGGCAATCAGATCAGAAGGCCTGAATGACTGACAGGTCATCAACTGACTGAACCCACACACACACACACACACATCCAGGTTCATAAGCGATGCTCAATCGCAGTCCTCCCAACAAAATCAGATGAATTTAATATCAAATGTGTGTGAATTAAAGAACGCACAGACTTCAGAGCTGCATCACCCAAAGTTTGATGGGAAATGTAGCACCAACATGTCTATATTTATCACAAATGGAAATAATATTTACATTTTTTGTATTATTGAATGTTACAATCATCCTTTAATGAACTTCTCAGAGTGGCCGACACGCGCGGTCCCAAAATGGCAGCTTCCCGCCCTGAAATGGTCGCATGGTCGAGTCTGAAGAGCGCCCCGGCTCGAAAATGGCATCTCTACAGAGGAAGGTCTTGCTGTGTGTCCGTTTGTGCTCTTGAGGGTGTGTGTGTGTGTGTTTATCCGAAAAAGGCCAGCGCTCTCTTATCGGGGGACAAGTAAGTGTGTGTTCGGTAGAGTGGCGAGAGAGCACGGGTGAAGGCGATCCGAGGCGATCGGAGATAAGACGGGCATCGTGCAACATCCAGATTCCAGCCGTGACTCGCACACACTGACACACACACTCACTCACACACACGCGTGTACGTACAGACGCACACGCGGAGACACGCATGTGGAACATACAAGCAGAGCCCGATGAATAATTAACCCATATGAAGAGTCTCTTCTGCAGGGCTTTCTGTTTCTTAACTTCAGCGTTGGGGGTGGGGGAGAGTGAGGCAGAGAAGCCTGTTTAAGCGCGAGAGCAGAGAGGGGGAGGAGAGAGAGGGGAAGGGGGTTCTCTATAATGAAATTTGAAATTTGCAGAACATCAAAGGCTTCTGTAGTGAAGCCGCTGTGGCAGCAGAGAGGAGGAGTGAATCTCTTTCTCTCCCTCTGTCTCCCCGTCTCTCGCTTTCCCCTTCTCTCTTTCTCTCCATCCTTCCCTGTCTGCTAAAATGTGTCTCCCCAGAGCTGGGTAAGGGGGAGGGGGGGTGAGAGAGAAGGGATGGGAAGAGTTGATTAGGAGGAGAGTGCAGGGCGGTGGTGGGGGTCGGTTAGAGATGGGTTAGGGTTTGGAGAAAGCAATGGAGGTACACACACACACACACACCTCCATGTGTGTGTGTGTGTGTTTGTGAAATAGAGAGATGAGCGTGTGTGTGCATGTATGAACACTAGTTTTTTATCCAGTCAGCTTTAATATCGCGCGTGGGTACGCGTGTGTGTGTGTGTGCGCGCGCGCATGTGTATGTGTGTGAGAGAGAGATGAGCGTGTGTGTGCATGTATGAACAATAGTTTTTTATCCAGTCAGCTTTAATATCGCCTGTGTGTGTGTGTGTGTGTGTGTGTGCGTGTGTGTGTGCATGTGTGTGTGTGTGTGCGCGCGTAGGGCCTTGGAGGGGTGAGTGTGCCCTCTGATAAGGCATCCTAACTTAATGAGCTTGAAAGGGGGAAGCAGGGGGGTGCACAGGGGTGATGGCTGGAAAAAGAAAAGGCGGGGGGGGGGGGTCGTTTGGGGCTAAAAATCTTGAGGAGAAGCCCGAGGGTTTTAAAAACAAGGATTTTTAAAACGTTTTTTTTTTTTAAACGGGGCAGCATCAGCAGGTTTTGTAATCGGGCTTCAAGTCACACGAGCTCACGTCGTTTCATTTTGGAAAGTCTTCAAAAGTCCGATTCACCCTTCCAGCTATTCTCCAGCTCCCGCTTTTTAAAATCTGGTTGTTTTTTTACATGGAAATCATCGATTACAACATTAAGGTTTAAGGTTTAAGGTTTTTTATTTGCCATCTGTGCCTAGACCAGCAGTCCAGACACATCGGAATTATTTTTGCAGGGTTCTCCGAGTCAAGAGGTACAAAACAACACACTATAATAACAGTAACAGTAACAATAATAGAAATATGAAACATATCTCCAAAAAAAAACACCGTACAAAAAACACTGTACATAGTGTGGTAATGTGTATGTATGCAATATTTACAGTATAAACAGTAATAAGTATGTAAGTAGGCTAGTGCTGTACCTGGCTTGTAAAAGGAAAGAAGGAGGGGGAGGGGACAGTGATATGGGGATATTGCACATGTTCAGATGTGGGGGTAAGGTTGTGTGGGGCTATTGCACTGATTGTAGTGTTGCACATTTTCACAGTTTCAAGGAGTGCCTCTTTCTCAGTAGCTGTGTTGTGCCATCAGTCTGACTGTGGCAGGGAAGAAGCTGTTGAAGAAGCGTGTCCTATGGGTGACGATGCTGTCCGCTCTGCTGTGTCTCAGGTTGTATGTGCAGTGTTTGTGTCTGAGCAGAGAGTGAGCTGGATGAAGTGAGTCTCCAATGATTCCCTCTGCTCTTTTCCGACAGCGCTGCACATACATAGAGTCCATGGACGGAAGTTGTGTCCCTGTGATCCTCTCCGCGGTCCTTATGACTCTTTGCAGAGCCTTCCTCTCTGCCTGTGTGGTGTTTCCATACCACACAGTGATGCCTGCGGTGAGGATGCTCTCGATCAGTCCTCTATAGGCCTGGGTGAGAGGGCGATGGTTCAGACCAGCTTTCCTGAGCATCCTGATGAAATAAAGCCTTTTCTGGGCCTTTTTCACCGTGGCTGTGGTGTGAAGAGTCCAGCTCAGGTCAGATGTCACCTGCATTCCCAGGAATCTGTACCCGTCAGCCCTCTCCACCTCAGTCCCTTTGATGATGAGAGGCTGTAGAGGGGGAGGGTTCTTCCTGAAGTCCAGTATTATTTCCTTGGTCTTGTTTGTGTTGAGGATGAGGTCGTTCTCCTCTCCATAGACCAGGATGTTGTTCACCAGGGTCCTGTAGTCCGACTCATCCCGCTCCCCTTGATGAGCCCCAGGACGGTGGTGTCATCGGCGTATTTGATGAGGATGGTGTTGTCCTGGGTGGAGGTGCAGTCATGGGTGTACAGGGTGAATAGTTTGGGGCTCAGGCAGCAGCCCTGTGGGGATCCTGTGCTGACTGTGAGCTCGGTGGACACCCGTCCTCCCATTTTCACCACCTGGGGTCTTTCTGTCAGAAAGTCCAGAATCCAGTTGCAGGTTGGAGTTGGGACGCCGAGGTCTGTCAGCTTCTTGATTAGTTTTCCCGGGCGGATGGTGTTGTGCACCGACAGATATGCTAGAGAGGTTCATGTCATTTATGTTCGCTTTCTCTCATTCCAGGCTTCCTGATTGTTTTCACCTGTCATCACACCTGTCTCCTATGCTCATCAGTGTCAGCCCCGCCCCTGATTGGTCCCACCTGTGTCTTGTTACCATGTGCTTAAATTCCCCTGTCTCCCAGTGTTCCTTGTCAGTTCGTCTGGTCTTTTGCCATGATCAGGTCGGGTTAGGTTGTGCTCTTGAAAAGTTTTTGATCCCTCACTACGTGAGCGCTTTCATTTTGTTCACGGCAGAACCGAAAAATAAAGTACTTACAAATACTTTATCTCTGTCTCCCGGGTCGTGCAATTGGGTCCTACTTCCTAAGTGTCTGAGATCGTAACAGAACGAACTGACCACATTATGGACCCAGCCGCCAAGAACGCTTCACGCCGCTCTGTCGGTACAGGGCGTGACGATTTTTCATCACGAGGAAAAACTGGACAAAGTCACCCGGAAACTACAAGAGCTGAGAGGACGCCAGGCGGGGTTCAGGAAGAATTATCTACACAGATGCAACAACTGGTTGCCCAAATGAATAATTTTTTCACTCATCAACAGACTGCTCCTCCGGTGACGTCATCCACAGCTGAGAATTTGCCTGTCAATACTCCAGCTGACGACCCAGGTCAGGCTGTTTCCTTCCCGTTACGGCTGGCTCTTCCGGAGAGATTTTCCGGAGACTCTTCGAATTGCAGAGCCTTTCTGGTACAGTGTGATCTGCATTTTCAACACAACCCAGCAGCTTTTTATCTGAGCATGGTAAAGTGGCGTTTATTGTGTCTCATTTAACGGAAGAGCTGCAGCCTGGGCTACTGCAGAATGGTCTAGAGACACCGAACTATGTTACTCATTGGCCGATTTCATAGAGACTATGAGGCGCATTTTTGACCACTCATCGCCTGCTACGGAGGCCAGCAGAAGACTGTTTCAAATACGTCAGCTCAACCGTCAGGTGGTTGATTATGCCATCGAGTTTCGTACAGCAGCAGCGGACAGCGGATGGAATGTTCCGGCTCTTCGTGGCGCCTTCATGACAGGACTTTCGGAACCGATAAAGGACCAGCTGGCTCCACTGGAGACACCCGGGATCTGGAATCCTCATCGCTGTGGCCATCCGGATCGATAACCGTCTTCGAAAGAGAGAGGGCGTCGACGCAACCGAGATGTTATTCCCAGCTTCCAGAATTCGCCTCGGAGGGTCGCGCGCCAGCGGAGGATTTCCAGCTCATGTTACCGGACCATCAGAGGACTACACTTCCGAATGACTCCGTGAACCCATGCAGCTTGGAAGAACCAGGCTTTCTCTGGAGGAGAGGCAGCGCCGTCTACCGGAGGGTTGCTGTTTCTACTGCGGCCAGCCGGGTCATCTACTCGCTTCATGCCCGGGAAAGATCGTGCTCACCAGTCAAAGGAGGGCGCTGGTGAGCAAGTTTCCCAGACTTCCCTCCTCGACCTGTTACTCAGGTAGACATTTGTATTAACAATCAGACCATTGACCAGGGTGTGTTAATAGACTCAGGGGCTGACGAAAGCCTTATAGACTGGGGCCTAGTCAAACAGCTAAAAATAAAACTGTCCCGCTATCTCATCCTGTTAGTGCCAGTGCCTTAGACGGCCGCTTGTTGTTCACAGTTACCCATTGCACTGAGCCCATACGGATTACTATAAATAAGGACCATACCGAGAGCATGCAATTTCATATTTTTGAGTCGACTCAGCACCCGATTATTTTGGGGTTTCCTTGGCTGAAGATCCACAATCCTCACATAGACTGGCCTTCAGGAAAGTTAAGGAATGGGAGAGGATTGTAAGGGCAGGTGTAAACTTTCGCAACCTGTTAATGCACCAACAGACTCTAGTAGGATCATTATAGATCACCCTGACTATCCTGATCTACACAAGGTACCTTCCTGTTACCATGATTTAAAGAAGCGTTTAACAAGTCTAAAGCCTTGTCGCTACCTCCTCACCGAGATTTTGACTGTCCCATTGATCTCTTACCGGAGCCCCCATTCCCAAGGGAGACTTTACTCGATTTCGAGACCTGAGAGAACAGCAATGGATGAATACATCTCCTCTTCACTCAAATCAGGATTATCCGTCCTTCATCGTCTCCAGCCGGAGCGGATTCTTTGTGGGAAAGAAAGACGGGTCTCTGAGACCTTGCATAGACTACAGTCCACTAAATGACATTACGGTGAAGAACCGCTATCCTCTGCCACTCATGTCATCTGCTTTTGAACTGCTTCAACGGCCAAGATATTCACCAAGTTGGATTTAAGAAATGCATATCACTTGGTTAGAATAAAACAAGGGATGAGTGGAAGACTGGATTCAACACTCAGAATGGTCACTATGAGTACTTGGTAATGCCTTTTGGACTGTGCAATGCACCGCTGTTTTCAAGCTTTTGTGAATGAGGTTTTGGGAATTCTTGAATATTTCAGTGTTTGTGTATCTGGATGACATACTGATTTTCTCCCAGACGCTAAATCTCATGTTAACCATGTCCGCCAAGTTTTGCAGAAACTACTGGATAATCAGCTATATGTCAAGGCAGAGAAGTGCGAGTTCCACACAGAAGAGGTGTCTTTCTTAGGATACATAGTCTCACCTAATCATATCCAAATGGATCCTGCGAAAGTCAGTGCAGTATCCCAGTGGCCCACACCAGACTCCAGGAAAAAGGTTCAGCAGTTCCTAGGATTTGCTAACTTCTATAGGAAGTTTATTAGGAATTTCAGTTCTGTTGCTGCTCCTCTGCATGTTCTGACTTCTCCTAAGGTTCCCTCAAGTGGACCCCCCAGGCGGATCTTGCTTTCAAACTTCTCAGAGATAGATTCACCTCAGCTCCCATACTCACCATTCCAGATCCCCAGCGCCAGTTTATGGTCGAGGTGGATGCTTCCAATGAGGGAATTGGAGGAGTACTGTCTCAACGTTCTGCAGAAGACAACAAGATGCATCCATGTGCTTACCTGTCGCGGAAGTTGACAACGGCAGAGCGGAATTATGACGTGGGAAACAAGGAATTGTTAGCTGTAAAAGCTGCCCTCGAGGAATGGAGACACTGGCTAGAGGGTGCAGAGCAACCGCTGTTAGTCTGGACAGATCACAAGAATCTAGAATATATAAGAAAGGCAAGCGTCTCAACTCCCGTCAGGCCAGGTGGACACTTTTCTTTAGTAGATTCAACTTCACACTCTCTTTTCGTCCCGGGTCTCAGAATCAAAACCCGATGCTTTGTCTCGTCTTTACGATCCCGAACCACTTGCGGTAGAGCCCAAGACCATCCTTCCACTTAACCGGGTGATCGGAGCCTTTTCCTGGCAAGTGGAGTCAGACGTTAAAGAGGCAAATGTCATGAATCCAGCGCCTAGCGAGTGTCCCAACAATCTGCTGTTTGTTCCTGAGGCTCATCACACCAAGGTCATCCACTGGGCTCACTCATCTGTGCTTTCGTGCCATCCGGGAGTAGCAAGAACAATGTTCAGGATTCAACAACGTTTCTGGTGGCCATCCATGAAGAAAAGTGTGGCCGAGTATGTAGCGGCTTGTCCGGTGTGTGCGTGTAATAAGACCTCATCTCAAGTTAAGATGGGCTTGCTCCAGCCGCTGCCGATTCCCCATCGTCCTTGGTCACACATTTCGATGGATTTTGTGACAGGATTTCCCTCATCCAGAGGCAAGACTACGGTTCTAACAGTGGTTGATCGATTTTCAAAGATGGCTCACTTCATCCCATTGACCAAGCTTCCTCTGCCAAAGTCACCGCAGAGGTCATGATGAATCACGTATTCAGGATCCATGGATTCCCTAATGACATTGTTTCCGACAGGGGTCCACAATTCATTTCCGCCTTCTGGAAAGAGTTTTGTCGACTCATAGGTGCCACCGTCAGCCTGTCATCAGGATATCACCCTCAGTCAAATGGACAGTCGGAGCGTCTGAACCAAGAACTAGAGACTACGCTCGTTGTCTCGTCGCCCGGAACCAGACCACCTGGAGTGACCACCTCACATGGGTCGAGGTTGCCCACAATACCCTACCTACGGCGGCACAGGTCTCTCTCCATTCCATTGTGTCAATGGTTTCCAGCCTCCACTTTTCCCTAACAACGAGGAAGAGGTGATGGTTCCATCGGCACATGCCATGATCAGACGTTGTCGCAGAGTTTGGGCTGGTGCTCGCCAGTCTCTTCTCCGGGTTCAGCTCGGATGAAGGCTGTTGCGGACGTTCATCGCAGGGTCGCTCCCTCCTACAGTCCAGGCCAAAAGGTTTGGCTCTCTACCAAAGACTTACCACTCCATGTCGCCTCAAAGAAACTGGCTCCGAGATTTGTGGGTCCGTTTCCAGTGTCCAGAGTCATCAACCCGGCCGGCACGCTTGCAACTCCCAGGACCTTGAGAGTGCACCCAACGTTTCACGTTAGTAAAATCAAGCCGTGTGTGAGAGCACACTAGTTCCCGCCTCCAGGCCCCCTCCACCGCCCCAGTTCTTTGAAGGGCGTGACGTCTACAAGGTCCGATAGCTACTGGAGGTCCGTAATAGGGGAGGGCAAGCAATTCCTGGTAGACTGGAAGGGTTACGGTCCTGAGGCTAGAAGCTGGATAGCTGCTTCATTTATCGTAGACAAGACTCTTATCCACGACTTTTACAATCAGCCTGGGCCATCAGGAGTTGGCCCTAGAGGGGGTACTGTTGTGCACCGACAGATATGCTAGAGAGGTTCATGTCATTTATGTTCGCTTTCTCTCATTCCAGGCTTCCTGATTGTTTTCACCTGTCATCACACCTGTCTCCTATGCTCATCAGTGTCAGCCCGCCCTGATTGGTCCCACCTGTGTCTTGTTACCATGTGCTTAAATTCCCTGTCTCCCAGTGTTCCTTGTCAGTCTGTCTGGTCTTTTGCCATGATCAGGTCGGGTTAGGTTGTGCTCTTGAAAGTTTTTGATCCCTCACTACGTGAGCGCTTTCATTTTGTTCACGGCAGAACCGAAAAATAAAGTACTTACAAATACTTTATCTCTGTCTCCCGGGTCGTGCAATTGGGTCCTACTTCCTAAGTGTCTGAGATCGTAACAGATGGTATTAAAGGCAGAACTATAATCCAGGAAAAGCATTCTGGCATATGTTCTGCGGCTTTCCAGGTGTTGCAGAGTGTGGTGTAGAGCTATTGCTACCGCGTCATCCACTGATCGGTTGGGGCGGTATGCAAACTGGAGGGGGTCGACATTGTCCGGGACCATGTGGTTGATGTGGGCGAGGACCAGTTTTTCTAGGCACTTCATGGCGACTGGTGTGAGTGCCACTGGCCTGAAGTCATTTAAGGTGGGTGTGTCTGGTTTTTTGGGGACTGGTATGATGATGGAGGATTTAAAGATACGGGGAACTACAGCCTGAGATAGTGACAGGTTAAAGATGTCAGCATACACTCCGGCTAGTTGTTCCCCACAGACCTTTAGGACTTTGGGGGGAACTCCATCAGGTCCCACAGCCTTGTAGGGTTTACCTCTTCAGGGCCTTCAGGACCTGTGTGTGAGTCACCTGAAAGGCAAAGTCCATGGGGTCACAGGGGCTTTGAGGGTGTGTCCGTATTCAGCCTGTCGAACCTGGCATAAAAGTAGTTGAGGCTGTCTGGAAGGGTGGGATCACGGGGGTCTGTGGTTGTTGTGGTTTTCTTGTAGTTAGTGACAGACTGGATCCCCTGCCACATCCTGCGCGTGTTGTGGTTGAGATAGTAGCCTTCAAGTTTTTGGGAGTAAGCCCTCTTTGCTGCTCTGATGGACTTCTGCAGCTCGTACCGGGCTCTCATATACTCCTCTTGGTCTCCTGACTTGAAGGCGTCCCGTCTCTTCCTGATGTTATTTTTTATGTCTCCATTAAACCAGGGTTTTTGGTTGGGGAACATACGCACAGTCCTGGGAGGTGCACATAGGGACGTACACCAGCTGATGTAGTCACTCACAGTCTCTGTGTATTCGTGGATGTCGTTGGTGGCCACTTTGAAGGTGCTCCAGTCTGTGGCCTCAAAGCAGCCCTGAAGGCTAGCCTGTGCCCCATCAGTCCAGGTGTTAAAGGTTCTGACGAGTACTGGCTTTGTCTTGAGCCTTTTGTTGTAGACTGGTTTGAGCCGGATTGCCATGTGGTCAGACTTTCCAAAATGGGGTTTTGGTTCAGCTGAGAAGGCATTCCTGATGTTGCTGTAGCATTGGTCCAGTGTTTTATTTCCCCTGGTGGGGAAGGTCACAAACTGATGCAGTTTGGGCATATTTTTCCGGAGATTGCAGTGATTAAAATCTCCCAGAATAATGACAGCAGCGGGATATGTGTTTTCATGCTCACTGATCATGTCGTGTAGCTCCTTCAGTGCAGCCTCCTCCTTAGCGGAGGGGATATACACAACACTCACAATGATACATTGCAGTTCTCTGGGCAAATAAAATGGTCTTAGCCTCAAAGTCAGATACTCCACATGTTCAGAGCAAGATGTTGATATGATCTTACTGTCGGTACACCAGGATTTTTTGACGAGTGCGGCCGTTCCTCCTCCGCGAGTCTTTCCGCTTTCCACAGCGCATCGGTCCTCTCTGAAGACCGTGTAGCCATCTGGTGTAATTGCCTCGTCGGGTGTTTTCTCCCCCAGCCAGGTTTCACAGAAACACAGTATGGAGCAATCCCGAATGTCCTTCTGCATGGAAATCCGAGCATGTAGCTCGTCCATCTTGTTTTCCAGAGACTGAACATTTGCGAACAGTATGATTGGGAGTGTTAGCCTTCCGATGCTAACCAAGCGCCGGAGCCTTCGGTCAGCTCCTCCCCGTCTGCCGCGCCTCCGCTTCGGCCTGTTGTTCTCAGGGTGCCGGCCTAGCATCGAGTCAACATAGCATGTTAGCTCTGGGTAGAGTTGCGGCTCGTAGGGGGAAAAGAGTCCAAAATGACTGCGCTCTCTCAGCTGTAACAGGGTCGCCCGATCATAGAAAAACGTTGCACGTTGTGTCTTAGCTCGGCACAAAAAAGTAGTGAGTAGAAAAAGACAAATAGATAAGTTGACTCGGAGAGCTCCGCGACGTCGCCCTCTGTGGAGCGCCATCTTAATGACATCTTTCTCTCTACAAGGGAGTATTGGTATATATATAAAGAGAGAGAGAGATGTAGATATATGTATAGAGACATATGGCATATTGTTCACAAATTGCCATATCCCCGAGTGAGATATTGAGATATTGAGTATCGTGCATCTGAAATGTTTCCCCAGAATGCAGTCGGCATGTTTCAGTCTTCAGATGTTGAGCTCCTTGTCGTCTGCCCTCGAAATGAAACGAAACCCCCAAAAATAACGATGTTGGAGCGCGCGCCGCCTCGCTCAGAGACCAAAGTGTGCGCTCTCAGAATAGGAGTGTTCGCTTCCCCGCTCACACAAAATGTAGGAGCGCTCACTGAAGATTAGAAACCAGCTAAAATGGATGCCTGACCGGCGCGGAAAAAGAGAAAGAAAAAAAAAGCCCTCTTCATCCTCCGTGCAGACGCAGGAGGGAACACGCATCCTGGAGCTCGCCCACACGTGGGGAGGTGCTGCATGTCACAGAAACAGCGTTTTACCGAACGTTGCAGGAACACGAAGCACCAACGCTCGACTCTTCTCGAGCTTCTCCCTGTTTCAGACCGTTTGTTCCTCGCCGTGTCTTCAGCCTCTGGATCATCTCCATTGCGCTCCTCTTCGTCGCTCCATCTCTTCCTGCGTGACCTCTCCCCGTCTCTTTCTCTCCCGGCCATCGCTCCGTCTTTCTCCGGGAGGTCACGGAGGGCGAGCGCGGCGACTCGTCGATAAGCATCGCGTGTGCAGAGCTGCGGTCCCTCTGGTACCCGCATCGTCCCGCGGAGCAGTCCTCAAAGTGTGTTCACAGTTTCCGGATGTTGAACTGCTTCAGGCGCTCCAGGTGTGTTGCAGGTGTGCAGCTGCAGCGAAGGTTACACGTGCTAATTCGAGTTTGTCGTCATCACAAATCATTTATCTTTTGTCTTTATATTCTAATGATGAAGTACATTTTGGTTCTAAGTGCTTTATTGAAGTACAACTTAATCTTAACATATGCATTTCATTTAATTTCTACTTTCTACGCTACTGCATTTCACAGGAAATATTTTACATAATTTTATAATTTTAATAAATCTGTTGGCTCATGTAATCAGATAAATATTGTACATGTGATCAGCTTATAAAGTTGAATGCAGTATTTTAGGTTAGAACAGTAAATAATGTGGTAAAATGAACTTGACCCCTTTCATCGGCATCATTCAGTTCCCTAATGGAGCATTTTGTTTTTCTAATCTAGTAAAATAGTCGAGGCATTGCAATTTTGCTTGCAATATACAATCTCAGTACTTCAATATTCCAAGAAAAAATTCGTAAAAAGGAAAGAAAATGAGGCGGTAACCACACACCAGGAATGGACTCTAGGATAATTAAATGAATTGAGGTCATATTCCTCTTCACATGTCTTCGCCGTGACTCATCGGGTGTCACAAACTCATGTCAATGTGCGTCTCTTCCCCACCACTCTGCAGCCGTGGGCCTTCCGAGGGGAAAGAAAAACGAGAGAGAGAGAGAGAGAGAGAGAGAGAGATTGTCTAGGTGTCTTTATTTTTCATTCAGGCTTTAGTTACATTGTTCATCCAAAAAAACGTACAAAACTAAATCATCCAAATACAAACAAACAAAACCAAGAAAACATTAGTAAAGAAACAAGTCATAAGTTCATCAACAGAGCGTCTCCTCTGACTAAACACAGGACGTCCTTTAGCGCCCACACATTCACTAACGTCAGTCTGTGACATAGACATGTCTGATGCCTCTCTGGACTGGACAGCTCAGCCCCCCCCCCTCCACCAGGCAGGAAGCTCCCTGCACATCAAACCCCAAAGTGACTCAAACCCTCCACCAAAACCAAAAGCCCTTAAAGTGGAAAAAAAGGAAAAACCTGATCAACACGATTAAAGGCCTTTTCTTGATCAAATGATATTACGCACACATCAATATCATACAGTTTACAAATAATTAATAAATCTCTCATGAGAAACCAGTTGTCCATGATGGATCTGTCTCTGTGGATGATCGTCTCTAGAAGCTTCTTCAGACGGTTGGCGAGCAGCCTGCACAGAAGTGTCTGTCTGTCTGACCAGCCCACCGCCCGCAGTGTTCAGGCCCCTTGTTTGGGAGCAGAGCTGCCTGTCGACATGTCGTGGGCAGCGGGCCTGTCCCTGAACGCCCGCAGCTCCTCCCACGGTCGGCTCCCAAACACCTCCGGAAGTGCTCACAGAAATCTGCAGGCACGTCCAGTCCAGGAGCTCCATCAGCAGCCCTCTGACCCCCAGCAGCGGTCGGCTCCTCCCGTCCAGGAGCTCCATCAGCAGCCCTCTGACCCCAGCAGCGGTCAGCTCCTCCAGGGTGACGCTGGCGTCAGCGCCGCTCTCCTCGGGCCCAGCTGAGGAGGGTCTCCAAGCAGCTCATCAACGCCTCATTCCTGAAGATGGCGCCTCAGAAGCTCACGGCCTGCCGCCTCACTTCCACCGGGTCAGTCGTCATCTCACCATCAGGAAGCAAACCATTTGGTTGGTCCGAGACGGACCTCTCCAGACTGGAGGAGGAGGAAGGAGGAGCCACCATGTCCCCAACACCGGGGAACCTCCCCCTGACCACAGCTTGTTCTCGTGAAGACGAACCGAGTTGTTCTTTGTTCCCGTTGAAGCCGATGCCCAAAGACCCAACCCTCACCTTGTGCACCGAAACATGAAAAGGAAACGTGAAGTAGAAAATCAACAGTCTCAGAAAAAAACTAAAGTGCAGCACATTCATGACAGTTTCACTTAGTTCTCCTCTTTTTGGAGCCTTTCTTCGGCTTCAACTGCTTCCTGATAGCAGTCATGTATTTTTTAAGACGGTAGCGCTTCTTCTCATCTAAAGTCTCCACACCAACCTTCTTCTGTATTGATAAGACACTTTTCATAAATTTGTGTGCATCTGGAAAATGCTCTAGGACATCTACCGATTGCCCAAAGTTCTCATCCAGAAAGCTATTTATGTCCTCCAGCTTGTAGAGATCTCCAACGTAAGCCTGGGACCCGGTGGAGGCAGAGTCAGAGTCAGAGTCTGTCTCGTCCTCCATCTCCTCCTCCACATCACAGGCCTCTCCACTCTCCTCCATCTCCTCCTCCACCACACAGGCCTCTCCTCCCTCCTCCGGGCCAGCAGCCTGGCTCTGGTCGGGTTCAGCTGTCGGCCCGTTGCTGCTGCCTGCTACACTTTGCTTCCTCTCTTCCTCCTCTCCTCTCAGTGCTACCTTCACCTTTTTTCCTTTTGTTGGTCCCCTTCCTTTCCTCCCTTCCTTTGCTCCTGTCAGTACTTCCTCCACCTTTTTTCCTTCCGTTTCTCCACTTTCCTTCCTCACTTCCTCTGCTCCTGTCAGTAAATCCTCCACCTGTTTTCCCTCTCCTGTTGTATTCTGAACAGCTGAAATCTCCTCGTTAATATTTCCTTCAGCTGAATCAGCACTCTGTTCCCCGGTGTGACTGTCGCTCCGCCCCTCCTCCGCCCCAGTGGGCGGAGCCTCGCCGCCACTCGGCGGAGCCTCCGCGGCCCCGCCCACCGGGGCCTCGCCGCCGCGCGGAGCCCAGGCGGCCCGCTTCTCCGCCGGTGCGTCCCCCGGCTTGGGGTTCCCTCCGGCCGGCTCGCGAGGACAGCTGTCGCGCTTGTGCCCCAGTTCCCCACACCTAAAACACTTCATGCTACCCGTGCTAGCATACAGCATGTAGTGCTGAGCCTTGTGCTTCACTCTGAAGGAGATCTCCAGCGTCTGAGACGGACAATTAAGAAACATTAACACCTGCCTCCGGAAGGACTTTATGTGTTTTAGTTTAGGGTGTCTGCACCCCAGACCGATCGTTTTGAAGCCGCTCGCGAGCTTCCCGAAACACTGCAGCTCGCTCTCCAACACGGAGTCGAGTATGAACGGCGGGACCCCGGACACGGTGACCCGGGTGGTGGGCACCGTCAGCGGGGACACCTGCAGGTACACGCCGTTCAGCGTGACGCCGCCGATATCAGCGCGACACATACCGCTCCTCCGTAAAAACACCAGCAGCCCTCGGTTCAACCTGGGCGTCGGAGATGTTCTCGTGTCCGACAACATCTCCCACCGCCAGGAGAACCTCCTCTACTGGGTACTTGCGCCGGACTCGATCCGGACGCCAAGACCCGGAGACGGCGTCTCAGAGGACGCCATCTCACACCAGAAACACGGTTATCTCCACAAAACACCAATAAACCCCCAAATAAACCAACAAATAGACACTAGAAACACAACAACTCAATCACACAGTGAAAAATGAAAGACAAAATGTGTTAAGTTTGAGAAAGATTACCAAACATTTGCCCTCACCACGCTCTGGATCGTGAGCAGCTCCCTCCAGAGAGAGAGAGAGAGAGGTATTTCCGACAGGCGTGAAGAAAGGAAGGGCTGAGTGAACACACTCACACACACACACACACAAACATGTTTTTGTCACTTAGGAGGACATTGCATTGACTTATATTCATTCCCCGGAAATATAACCAGCAGTTCATGACTGATCCCAAACCTGAGCATAACCAGACTCCCAGTCCTACCCCCCCCCCCCCACCGTCACGGTGTACCTGTGTGTACCTGTGTGTACCTGTGTGTATCCGCTTTGTGTCACTAAATGTAAAGTGACGCCCCAAAATGTGGCCGCGTGACGTGATTTGTGTTGCCACGGCGACGCCGACGTACACACACAATCACACCCTGAACTCTACCGTACGTGATCTGTATTCGTTTCAATCCTCACACACACACACACACACACACATAAACATACACACACACACACGTACGCAAACACAACGCGACACATCCCTCTCCACGCAGCCGTCATCTCAGCTTCGAGACGCCCGACTCGACGGCGCCTCGCTTGCTCTTCCTCTCTGAAATGTTCTTCCCTCCATCTCTGGCATATTTTACTGTCCACATCCCCACCTCCATTCCTCTGCTGCAGTGAAAGAGAGAGAGGGAGACAGGGAGAGGGAGAGAGAGAGAGAGAGGAGGGAGAGAGAGGGAGAGAGAGAGAGAGGGAAAGAGAGAGAGAGAGAGAGGGAGAGTGAGAGAGACAGAGAGAGAGAGCGAGGCCACGTAAGGTTACACACAGCGGTGTGACGCCATGCATTCTGATTTATAGATCTAAAATGGCCGCCGTGTTGTGATTGCCGTCGAGGGCTGGATGAAGAGCGAGGGGGGTGGCGGGGGGGGGGGGGTACGTTTGCTCGGAACAGCGGACCTTCTTCCCCGGGCTTCCTCCTCACGCGGAGCGTCCTCGCCCCGGAGGGTTCGCCACTACATTAATTCGGCCACGCTCGCGTCGGCCGTAGGCGGTTCCTCCGGTTCGAACTGCACACGCCGCCTCGCGACCACGGCGGCCGTGTCCGTGGTCGCGAGGCGGCGGCCGGGTCCGTTCTGCCGGGAGGTCGGAGCCCTCGCATCGGAGCGGCCGCCGCCGAGGACGTGGAGGTCAGCCGCCGCCTCGGCCTCTCTGTGGGGCACGAGCTTTGATTTACTGACTCCACTGCATCACCTTCAACACACACACACTCTCACACACACACACACACACACTCACACACACACACTCACACACACTCACACACACACACTCACACACACACACACTCACACACACTCACACACACACACACACTCACACACACACACACACACTCACACACACTCACACACACACACACACTCACACACTCACACACACACTCACACACACTCTCACACACACACTCTTACACACACACACACTCTCACACACACACACACACATGCAGCTTGTCCCACACTGCCTCCATGTGGCCAACATGAGACACTGCCTTGCAGCCCTGCGCTGACATCATCACCTCTTATAAATTAGTATCGATGCTTTTTTTAAAGCTCTCTTCCTCTTATAAATCCAGATGACATGAGGAGTAACTAGAAATGTCCAAACGTTAATATTCAGCTCAGTTACAATAACGATAAAAGTGAAAATATAAGCGCAAAAAAAAAGGTGGTTGGTTCATTGTAATATGTTTTTTATGATTAGATAGTCAGTGAAGTAATTTATTATTCTCTCAAATATGAGAAACTTATGATGAGCAGTTTTCTCTATTTTCTGACATTTTTACAGGACGACAATATTCAACTCCTATTCTTTTAAAAAGCACTGCTGGTGGATTAATATTGGAATATAAGCTTTGAAAAAATATCCCGCTTTGACACATTAATAACTGTCTTTCACAATATTTGACAAGAATGTGATTTTATCAGTTTTTACATCAAGAGGATTACAGTTCCAAAATGCAAATCCGGATGATTCTGCCGTGTAAGTAAGACATGTGGATGCGCTCTCCCTGCCTTGAACATGTCAAATCCATCCTGACATGCATCTCTCCAGCTGACCTCCATAAAGCTACAAACCAGGCACATTTTAAAGTTGTATCCCCTAAAGAAGAATGAAGAAGCCCTGAGTGATCCTGCATCACAACGGGGTGAGCCACGATTGGACGCGTTCAGCTTCTGTTTCACGGCGCTCGCTGAACTCTGTCAATCGACGCCCCCGTAAAGCGAAGCTCCTCGGCTCGGCACGCGGCCTCCAGATGCAGCGCCGCTCGCAACTTCCTGGTTGCCCTCAGACTCTCCCAGTGCACCTCCGACTCGTTGTCTCGGCAGCTCTCAGGAGCGCTGATCTCGAGGCCTGAGTGCTTGCATTATCAGATGGAGAAAAGCACTCGGCTAAGCAGGTATCTGATACATCTGTCAGAGGTATTAATGTGTGTGTGTGTGTGTGTGTGTGTGTGCTTTTCCGTTGTGTGCGTTTGAAGCCTTTTCTCAAAGTGTAAGTATGAAAGTGTCTTAGAGAGTTCTCAAAGAGAGCGGCTACTCTTTGATGCTTTGTCCCGTGGAGAGAGAGAGAGAGAGAGAGACGCCGAGGCGAGCCGCACCGCTGAGAGAGAAACACGCTCCTTTCTTCTGTCACTCAATCACCAGCTTTCTAGCTGCGGTGCAACAACTCTTTACTTCATTCGCGAGAGGTATCGCAAGCGCACATCCAATACACGAGAGAACTAGAACGGGCACTCGGTAGAGCGCATACCTTCGCCGCAGCCACTTTGTTGGTACTTGGCATGAGAGTGTGTGGAGCTTGATGTCATGTGAACATGTTGGCATTACATGTTGGCATTAGTTGCATGCCAATTGGATACAAATTGACCGCGCTATGGTAAAAATAAGATTTTGACCTTTTCATGACCTTGACCTTTGACCCGATCGATCCTAAAATCTAATCAAATGGTCCCCGGATAATAACCAATCATCCCACCAAATTTCATGCGATTCGGTTGAATACTTTTCGAGTTATGCGAGTAACACGCATACAAATAAATAAATGCACAGTGATCAAAACATAACCTTCCGCATTCTCGAATGCGAAGGTAATAAAACAACCATTTAAAGAGGCGGCTACATTTTTAGGAAGTGATGGAAAATGGAGAGAGCAGCACTGGATGTGTGTCATGGCGGAGGTGTTGGGGACGGGCTGCAGAATGAAGACGCTGCACACGAGGAATGTTTTCCGCGTTTGGGGATTCCAACCGTTAACAGGCTTTTCCGTGAGGATTAGGGTGGGATTAAGGCGGGCAGTCGTTCTGTTTCTCCAAGTTTGAGCGAACGCACCTTAAGTCTAACCTCATAACCTTTGTCATTTCACGGCGTATGGAATGCAGAGACACATTTGTTTAAAAAACGGATGTGATGTTGTGTATTTTGTCGATAGGAGCTGGAGAAAAAAGGCTTCGGTCGCATCACCACAGAGATCCGGGAGGGGCAGCTGTTCCACGACGCCGAAGACTCTCACCAGCAGTATCTGAAGAAAGTCCCAAAAGGCTATTGTGGCCTCAAAGGAACCGGAGTCTCTTGTCCCTTTGGAGCCAGGAAGGAGGAACTGTGAAGGAATGCGGGGTGAGAAAGAAAAGGAGGAGGATTTTTGAAGGTTTGAGGGCGTTGATTAATCCTAATCTTTTCTTTTTGATTCAATTCAATTCAGTTTATTTGTAGAGCCCATTTTCACAAATTACAAATTCCCCTCAGAGTGCTTCACAATCTGTACATATAGACATCCCTGACCTTTGACCTTTGACCTTTGACCTCACATCGGATCAGGAACAACTCCCAAACAACCCTTCAGGGTAAAAGGTCAGAACCCTTGAGGAGAGAACAGAGGAGGATCCCTCTCCAGGATGGACAGGTGTCATAGATGTCATGTGACCAGAAGGAATCATTACACACACATTAAAACACAGCAACAACACAATGAATATGACAGAGTGGATGAAGAGTTGGTAGTCGGCATATTCCACCATCCACTGGTTGATTATTTTACTCGGGGTTTGTATTCGTATCGTCTGATGCAATAACATATTAGTCACGTTGTAAATACACTACTAAGCTTCAGCAAAGTTTTTAGTCAGAGCTTCACTCTGTATTTGTCAGCTATAAATATAGAGTCAGAATGAATCTGTGTACATAAAATAAATGAACTCTTAAATACAATACAAAGAAACAAACAACCCCTCTGGGCAAAGATTAAACATAAACATGTAACTAATATGTACAGATACACATATAGAAATATACACATATATAAAAACAATAATATTTGGAAACCGTAAGACTTTAATCTGCACTATCAGACAACTTTCTCGATAGAGCACCTGTGAAACACAAAGGAAATACAAAGTGCTTTACACAAGACATCAAATGCATTAAAAACATTTGTAAAAGACCGGAAGGAAAATGAAAGGACATAAATTCAAAGGGTATTCAATTTACGGTGCAGCTGCAGCGGTGTTGTCGGCCTGCAGTATCAGTCTGATTCCACAAGGTGGCGATGTTCCTCAAAGAACGAAGAGCCGAGGCAGAATGGTTCTGTTGCGTCCACTTTCATATTTATTTGATAAAATATTGTATTTTTACACCATGTGAAAACTTTTGTCTTCTAAATTTTCTTGATTGGCATAACATCCACCAACTCTCATGATTTTACTATTCAGCAACCTTTTTTACATCCGTCTTAAAACCAGAACTTGCCTGTCAGCACGCTCCAAACAAAGAAAAACTCGCGTCACCTCCCCCTCGTCACCTTTTATAATCCGTGACACGTACAAATAATAATAATAATAATATTATAATACAGGACAACACATGATCCCAACTCAATACAAGTGTATGCGAGGCTGCATCTATCGTCACTGGGTATTTACGACACTGAAGTAAACGTTAAATACCTAAAAACCTGAAGGGGGCGCTAAAAGGGAAAAACTACATAGTGGGGCTTTAAATGCAGAGTTTATTATAATCAGTCGCTAATTAAAAGTGAAGCACAATAAATCCAACTGTGAATAGCCCATGTAATAGAATTTACACTACGTTTATTTTGTCTCCCTTTGTAAATAATAAACTATATCTCAACCTTTTCTTTATGTACCGTGCGTTTGCTTTTCTGTGTCGGTGTGTTGCAACATGCATGTTTGTGCCCATGCAGCTTGATATATATATATATATATATATATATTAAAGATGAGTCCCTGTTGAAGTGATTTCTTGCATTGTTCTGCCGATTTGAGAATGGACCGTCGTTGTACGACTGCATGTGACACACATTTGAGACTCTGTACTCGTTCTAGAGTGCAGAATGAGACACTTGAGGCACTCAAGTATTCACTATGACACACTCGCTTTGCCTAAACCCTGACGCCACTCCCCACAAACCCATAATGATGTACAAATGTCCTGTTATACATTATATAATTACATATCGGAGAGAACTGAGGAATAACTGAATTGTGTGCGACCCTTTTTTTTATCGTCAAATTTTGTGAACGTCTAATGCAAAATTAAAATCATCATCATTAGACCCCAAAATACTGAGATGATATCTAGAAAAAGCTTTATGGTCGACCGCAGTGTGATTCACCCCCGCCCCCCCCCCCCCACCCCCTCCATGCCTCTGCTATCTTTCTTTTTCTGTCTGTGTGTATGTGTCACATCCTGACACCTGTGTGTAGGTGTGGACCAGGGCACAGGTGCAACCTCTCAAGGCCTATTTTAGTATTGGGACAGATATTTTTTGCATGTGTCTGCATGCAGCAGCCGTGTGTGTGTGTGTGCGTGTGCGTGTGCGTGTGTGTGTGCGTGTGTGTGTGTGTCAGAGCATGTGTAGCTGTGGCTTACTTGATCGAACCACCGGTATGTGGTTGGGCCAGCGAGCCGTTCTCAAGCGCCCGCCTTTATTTTTGCATGCTGTTGTGTTTTGGCTCGTGTGTGAGAGGAGATAACCTTTGAACAACACGATCTTCATCACGCAGCTTTGAAGAGAGGGTGGCATGAGAGCTTGAATTGCACGTTGAAATCTGTTTACGTCTCGTCTTCAACGAGATACACCGGCCTCGGTGAACCACAGCATGTTTACTTTTGCCACATTGCAGAGAATGATAAGGATGTGAGAACCTGATATGGAGTTTTTACAACGTGTAGAGTTACATTTCAGCAGCAGCCGCATACGCACGTTTACGTTTTCTGTGTATTCCTTTGTAACGGCTGTAAAATGGGGCATGGAAATGCATGGTACTCTCATATACGCATCCATACACAAACACAGTGAGGCAGGGCAGGAACCGGGCTGTGTGCCCTTCAGACAGAGCCTATTGTCTGCAGATGGGCCTTTAATGGCCCCACAGCTGGCCACAAAGAGCAGACCGATGCCTCTCGCTGGCCTCGGTCACCCTGCAGAGAGCAGGCGGCTCACGGCCACACCGACACCACCCTGGGTGTGCGTTTGATATCTCACACACCCTAACAAGCGTGAGCTTTTTACTTTTCATCAAATTCTCGCCCCAACTGGTTGAGAATAGACTCGAGAAAAACAAGTGGAGCTGTAGAGTCGTCTGCTGAAATGGAGAAAGAAGAGTTTGATGTTTATCAGAAGAAATGTGCACACTCTTACCCACACACACACACACACATCAACACATGTCCCAACCACTACCTCTAACTCCGTCCTGTGCTGCCGCCTAATGCAAAAGGCATCGCCTACGCAAAACGATACCTTGCAGAGAAGTGCACCCACACATATTTCTTGCACTCCGATACGCTTCCTATTGTGTCCTCATTGCGCCGCCTTTCATTAATCTTCCCCTCAACGGCTTTAATAGATGTAGATTTGCCGTACGTATATAAAGCACCGGCATGTAAACATAATTGGAAATGGCATTAATCTCGCTTCCTCTTTGGCCGCGATGCCGCTAGATAACCTGCTTCTGGAGACGGCAGCGCAGCGTTGTTTGGTGAGCTTTATAAATAGAGCAGAAAGTGGTGTATTCTTGTGCTGCCCTACCAGCTGGAGAGTTGTTGTGACTTCTTGTCCTGTTCCTCACATAATTACTTTTGTAGATTGCAGAGGTAGTAGGCACGCAATTGGATGTGTGCGTGGGTGTGTGCATCTTCCGCTGCATGCGTGATAGCAGCAGACACAACTGAGCTCGCCTCTCTACGCGGCCTTTTGCGTTTCTCTCGTGATCATTCTGAAAGTTGTGAGCCGTTTTTGTTTTGCAGATGCCAGATGTGTCTGCATCACCTCCCTCGCTCTCCCCGTCCCCTCCCTCTGGTTCCTGCATGGGCGCAGGGTCTCAAAATCGGAGCATCGGGGCTCCAGAAAGCGGAGCACAGCAGTTCCTCTGTGCAGCCCAGAGAAGTGCAGCCTTGTCTGGGGCGATGCATCTGCAGCCCGAGGGTGAGCCGGGGGGGGGAGAGGGCGAACCCTGGGTGCCTCTCTGCATGCCGCTTTTCAGTCGAGGTCTTCTCCGTCGGCGCACTCTGACCCCTGAACTCTGCGGGAGAAAAGCGTCTTCCAAATCCTGCAGAGCGGCACACAGCCAGACTGGCATCGGACTGGCAGCTTGATGACACTTGAAAACCTTTTAGACTGTTTCCTCAAACTGGTTAGTTTGGTGTCACAATGCCCTCATTAATGAAACCGACAGAGGCAAGCTTAAACAAACAGGCGTGCGTTCATCCTCATAGAGAGAGTCACAAGCCCGTTCCTCCCTTTCTACTGGGAATAGCAATGGGTGGAGGGTGGAGGGCAGCACGTGCTGCAGGGCCTAGTTGGCTTGCTCACTGGACCACTGGCGTTCTGGCTGACGGCCCACACTGTGACACTCTGCACCTGGGAGCCTGTGTGTTGTCAGCCATGCTAGCTTAGCTCGAGCTAGCGCCACGTGACACACAGGAAACACAGAAATAGCTGCTTCGTGTCTTCAGCACAGTAACCACTTAACGGCGGGGGGGGGGGGGGGACAGAACGGGGCTGAGGAAAGAGGTTACAGGAGCGTAGAAGACAGAGGAATACTGGTTGGAATGGGACGGGGGGGTAGCACGCTGGTGTAGAATAGAGAGCGCAAGAATAGGAAAGTGGAAAGGGAAACAAAGAAACGCGAAGGCACTTTGCACACCTGTGCAGTCTCGTGCTGGAGGAGCTCCGCTGGCCTTGATTTTGACACGATGTTCAACTAAATGGTGCATTTGCATATTCACTGACAGATGCGGCACATCCTGTTCATCATCTCGTTTTTATAATCAAGCGGGGCCCTACGAGGATGATTGCGCAACACGAACGACCTGCAGCTGAGGCTCTGACGTAACGGTGACATTTCCCAAACACCTCTTTCACGTCATGCCGGTTTCCTGGTCAATGCTCTGGCTTTATCTGCCGAGCCTCACCTCGCACAGGTGTGAGAGTCGAGTTTTAACACGACCAATAAGCCCTAGATTAGAGCTCTCCGCTGGAAAGGGTTGTGCAATATTTGGACTTTCAGGTATGTGTGGGGGGGGGGGGTGCTGGTGTGTCACGAGTCTGAGGAAAGAGGACGGAAACACTGCCTGAATCTTGGTGTGCTCAGTTTTTGGCGCGAGGTGGAACGGGATGGTGGTGTTCTCTCTGTTTTGACTGGATGTAGGTTTGTGTCTGTCAGAGATGTGAAGAAAATGAGTAAATAGAGGAAGAGAAAAAAAGATGAGATGCTGGCTGCACCAGGAGGAAGCTGTGTCGGATGCTTCTCCATGCAGCTGCTCCCAAACACCCACACTTCCTGTTGGAGTGTGTGCGTGTGTGGGTTTACTTTTTGTGTAGCGATTTAGTGCCTTTTTTATTCTAATGAATGTATATTCAAGTTTGGGGGCGCCATGCGCGTGGTTTCTCTCTTATCTGATACATTTTAAACCGTGCGCTGCGAAGGCAGATCAGTCGTATACGATCAAACACAAAACTGGCCTGGATCAAAGCGAGGTCTAGAAAAGTAGAACTTGAAGCATCCGACAGAACACGCTTTCTAAAATTGCTGACGTCGGCTTCTCCCGCCTGCGGAGGCCCTCTGCGTCTTTTCTAAGAAACACTGGCCTCAAAAAACATCCGCTGGTGGAAACACTGGCCTGACAGTCAGTGAATGGAAATGTTTTCGGTGAGCATGTGGCCACACTAAGGTGTGTGATATTGTGTGTGTCTTTGTCTGTGTGTATGCATGTGTGTGTAGGTATGCTGTGGCCTATCTTAAGTTTCCATGACAATGATATGCAAAGGGATTTTTCATCTGCTTCACCTTTGTGTTCAGCTTGACCTCTGACCTGCTCCACACTCAGCACCACGACATCTTCAGCTTCACGTATCATGTCCAAGCCTTCAGCTTCAAATCTAAATGTACTTTTAAAACTTTTTTTTAAAGTAAATACTTAACTCAACATTTAAAAAAATGGCAAGTAGCACAATAGAAAATATGACTATTCTTGAGCAAATGTATTTAGAATAAATTGTTGTAGATTGATAATGATATTAAAATGTTCTCATGTAATGTAATATAATAATGTTTACAAATAACAAACTAAATCCATTTGTTTTATCGGGGATGTAGTTTCTGCAAACCGAGACTTTGCTTCACTGTCGGATCATACATTTATCATTCGGATGACATCATCAGCTCAGCTGTTATGGCCTTTTCCAAATATGTTGACTATAGCCAGCATGTCAACTGATCCAATGTTGCCCAACTTTTGAGATATGAAATATGATCTGGATGCTGTGATGTCTTTGTATTGTTCTTCGTGCGCTGCTGGTGCCGAGCACGAAGGAGGATACAGTGCATCTGCTCCGTAATGATGGGGGAACAGCACGTGTTCAGCCCAAAACTGTGTGATGGACGACAGCCGTGCCAGTTCAACGTGGATTGCTATTATTGAAGGACATTTCTGGCAGATATACAGATAACAGGATTTTTGCTCCAAAATGTTTGGGGTGATTTGAACATCAGATCACACATTGTGTTGGTAGTTATTGGGTCTGGAAGTGACTCTGTTCCAGAGGTACTTTTATATTAATATTAAAATGTATATTTATATTCATCCCCGGTGTCTGAGGGAGAGGAACCACAAGTCCTTCCTTCCCGCTTACTTTATTTCCCCCCTGTATATTTAGTATTTAGTTTTTAGTATTGTGTTTTGTGTTTTTTAATATTTATTTTCATTGATGCTCTGATGTGCACCGCTGCTGTGATTTTTGAAATGTCCCCACTGTGGGACAAATAAAGGAATATCATATATCATATTTGAGAATGTTTTTAAATACATTTACACTTGGGGAGAGAAGTTAATATTTAGAATCCATTCGAAACCTCTCCACCCTTTTCATTGTGGTCAGGACTCAACCATGAGCGATGTCAACAATACGGCTTTGAAAAGACGTGTTGAAGGACAGGAGATTAATCATGTCGATGACAGACGAATGCAGAAAACAAAAGCAAGTTCCAGCTTCTCAGGCGTGGTATTTAGCTGTTTTCTTTGTCCTGTATTCAGTGAACTGAATATTTTGGGGTTGGCCGG
The DNA here is from genome assembly GCF_029220125.1 of Pseudoliparis swirei. Lineage (NCBI taxonomy): Eukaryota > Metazoa > Chordata > Actinopteri > Perciformes > Liparidae > Pseudoliparis > Pseudoliparis swirei. Next base: position 4,596,990 of record NC_079398.1, read on the forward strand.
AACGAACAAGCCATTCAAACAGGTCCCCTCGGATACTCTAGGAACTTGTGATGGGCAGTTTTAAGTAAACAAGAAACTAATTGGCAGATTAATGAATAAAATAATAATTAGTTGTAAATAGTTGACTTATATGTTTCTATTTTTCTCAGGTCTACACATTTGTATTCACTGTGTTATTGAATAAAATACTTCTGAACTCGTATGAATAGAAGTTCATTTGAGAGATGCTTAATGCAGTGTTGTATGTTTCTGAGAGGAAACGGGAATGGAGCCGCCGACTGCGCTCGCTCAGTGAAACACACATGTTGCCGTAACCTTTGATGACACATGCCTCTTCTTCCTCCTCAGCCTCCTCTTCTCATGTTCTACTCATACGTGTCTGCCTTCGTCTCGCTCACCTGCGTCACACTCGTTTGCCTCCTCTTCTCTCGGGGCAGTGTGTGAGCTGTGGTGAGCCACAGACCAAAATAACTGGTACTTTTCTTTTTTCATAAGAACACATGTGCATCCACCCACACATAAAGTCACACGTGTGCAGAGTCACTCACACACACTCGCACAGACAGAGGTCCCTTTTACTTGAGGATCTCTGAAGAGAGGTGTAGCACCGGACCAGGAGAGATTGAGTTTGTGCTCTATGGACCTCCACGGCGAGGGAAGTAGGCCGTGTGTCGACGCTGTTTATGGGCGAAGGATCTATGAGCTGTGTCAACTGTCTGGAGTTTACAACCAGAAAATAATGTTTAGACATAAAATAACTGTTTCATTCTTTCAGTTTCCTTTTTAAAACATCTCCAATCAGCTGCAAGAGACGACTCTCTTTCTCACTTTCTCTCTGTTGCCTTCTCCGGTGACAGATCCTGCAGCCTCCCCGTCAAGCTGGCATAGTGGCATCATTCTAAAACTGGTATTAGGCATTTCCTGCTGCGTCCGTTGGCGTGTGTGTGTGTGTGTGTGTGTGTGTGTGTCCATATATATGTGTATGTGTGTCTCAGTGTGCGTGTGTCGGGGCGGAACGCACCTGGTCCGCGCAGCTGTGGGGATCCTAGCAGGGGGGAGAGAGAGAGAGAAAGATAGAGGAAGGAGAGAAAGAGCGAGGGATGGGAGGAGACGAAAAGGGGGCCCTGTGTGCTGTACGGGGGACCCGACGAGTTCAAATGGAAAGAAGGATGTGGGAAGAAATGGAGGGACAGGATTTGCTCGGCACTGTAGCTGAGCATCCACGGCGTACACTGTATCCACAAAGTGGCAGGAAGTTCCCTTTAAAACGGTTTTATTCGGTTAAAGACATATTTGTGAGGTCAAGTTTCTGCGTCATGTGACGTGAATCAGGTCTGACAATAATCCTAAACATTCCTTTAAGTCGAATGAATCAACCCTGTGTATAATATTCTTTTACAAGTCTGGGTCAAATGTTGATATTCATCTCTCACGAGAAAAGAAATAAAGTGCGCGGGAAAAAACCGTAAGCTTTTGGGATAACCAAAGTAATTCTATTGTGGTTTGACTGCAACTGATTTGCATATTTCTGGCTATTGTGACAGTCGCCTCCCACCAGAGAATCACATGCCTTACTGGAAACTGTGTTGTCCTTACCGGTATGCAGTTCCTCTGTCCTTCTGCAGAGGGGGCAAGGAATCTGGGGGAAATAAAGAATGGAAGAAATACTTTTGAACAATGCAGATTTCAGTGTGAGCAAATAGGCCACGAGGAATCCACGTAGGAACCCAACGAGGAGACACACAAATGTGTCTGTCAAGCGTTTTCATTCAAAGTGCACAGAGCTCCTTCAGTGTGAAGGGACAGCACAGATGTGCTCACACAAACACACACACAGTCTATTTCACAGCTGGATGACCAAGGAGCAGTCGGCACTGGGAAGGTCAGATGACCAGGTCAAAGGTCAAGCCACAGAGAACTGCAACAGAGGAAAGAGGGCACACACATGTCTTAAAGTCTCCGTCCACACTGATGCAGCTCCTCGGCCTTTACTCCAGGAGAACGGCAGTTTGGTCCGGAGTCAAAGGCAGGACACACGTCAGCATGTCGGTCAGACTCGTGCTTATTTGAGAAGCAGACCCTAGATCAGTTCCCAATACGCTGCCCTTCATTATCTGGAGGTTTACATTTGCCATAGAACGTAGTAGATGCTGCTTTCCTTCAGCTGCTGTCAGGCTGCACACTGCAGGAGATCCTGGAAACTCAGGGCTTTACTTTACTCAGCACTTTTCTTTATTTCCCTCCTGTTTATTTAGTATTTAGTATTAGCATTTAGTTTTTTAGTATTGTGTTTTGTGTTCTTTTATATCTTCATTGATGCTCCGATGTGCACCGCTGCTGTGATTTTTGAGATGTCCCCACTGCGGGACAAATAAAAGGATATCATATCATATCATTTCCAAAAGCTTATTTTGTTTTACAGATAATGTTTTCGACTGAAAGGCTTCTCTGGCCTGCGTCGCGTGTGTCGGCTGTCAGGAGCTGCATGAACTCCTGACTGTGGCCTTATTCTGTGTCTCCTGATCCTCACAGGAAATCCAGAATAGCTGCTTCTTCATAATATCCTGGAGATGTCGGGTCACAGCTGGTGAAATGAAACCACTCTTAATTTCCGAGAAGTGACCGGACTACATTGCTCATCAGCGTGCTCCAATTACAGCAAAGTTCATCAGGCAGCCAGTTTGAAAATGCCCATTTGCTGCCTAACGGGATCTTTTGAGTACACTAGAATGTGTGTGTATTGGATTTGTGTTCTCCATGTGGCTGTAAAGACAATGTGGACAGTCTATTTAGAGAGGGGCCGGTATGAAAGTGAGTCCAGTGGCTTCGCGGCCTCTGATGTGAGGAAAACAGCCACGACGTGATGGGAAGAAGTTTCCTGGGAGTTCTGTGTGTTTTCATGTGGTTTCTTTTTCAGCTTCTATGTTTATTTCTATGTGACAAGGATTTATTAACACTCGCCAGCTCCGTTCTGATCGATGTGTATGCGTGTGCATGTTCTGGACTTGTGTAAGCTCGGGTTTGGCAAACCTGTTCTCTCCCAAACAACAGCCAGGCAATCACGCGTCGCTCTAATTAAATAGAATCAACATGTTTCAGTTTTATGGCAGCAAACTGAAAGCTGGACTCTTTTCCCGTAACGTAAAGCAATAACACTTGAAGCCACTAAACTCACACGTTCCTCCACTTATCTCACGCCTACCTTGTTGTTCAGTTTGTTATTTTTACTTCAAATTACCTGTGAGACACACACACACACACTGGGGCTTATCTGCACGTTAAGATATGCTAAGTAAGGTGCCTGGTCAACGACGCGCGGCCGTAACCGCTGAGTTCAATTAGCCCCGGCATGCGGCCTGATTTCACAGTGTGACCCCTGCTGCTGCGCCGACACAGATTACAACTCTCCTAAACGTCGATGTGCGTCCGCCGGTGATCAATGCTCGCTTTGAAGGGAAGGACCAACGAGGCCTTCGAGGGAGGGGAGAGGACGCAGGACACACACACATGAATGACAGTGAGTGTGAGGGGGGGGAGAGAGATGCAGTATGGGACAAGAGGTGAGGAAGGTGACGTTGTGATGGATGGATGTTCACAGACAGAGAGATAGTGTCTTCTGAGGCTAGATGACCCCTGACCTAACCCATAAAGCCGCATGTGAAGACAACATCTTCAACATTTGTTTTGCACTGGACGGTGTGAGAGGTCGCGAGGCGGGAGATGTCGGCAACAACCAGAGAGAGAAGACACGACGAGCCGGCTGATCGTCTCAATGTGTTCATTTATGTTGCTGTATCCACTATATTTACATCGCTATTTATGTTCAGATCTCAGATCTTACTGTCTGACAAAAGTCGGGATAGAAGTGTTTTCTATTTGTAGACTTTCACATTCTTATATTTACACGATCGCGTGATGTGGTTGTAATGTTTTCTATGTCACAGAAACAGGAGCTGTAGTATCTGATGGCTAATGGGGATCCAAATAGATCAACACATACTCCTGGAGCACAATATATGTCCATAGAAAATGATAATTGGCATTCTTTAGTGATGTTGTTGTGGGATAACCATCAATTTTAGTGTATGCCGTTAATATGAACACAAATAAAAGCATAGTTTTGCTTCTTGATTGGTAGTTAAACATATGTATGAGGTGGACTTTTATATTTAGCCGAAAGACAGAGTGAGAGTGTGTGAAAGCACAGAAGCCAAAGAGATCCAGCAAAACCCCAAAGGATCAGCGATATAACATGAGCTGGAGGAGAGGAGAGGAGAGGGGGCTCTGGGGGAGCCCTCTGCCCTCCTCGTCTCCAGCCAGTCTACTGCAACATCTGGACTCACATCGGCCCTCCTCAGAGACTGCCACTGCTGTGGAGAGGGATGAGAGGAGTGACGGGGGAATAAAAAGGGGAGGAGAGGAATGGTATTGAGGGAAGGAGGTGAGAGGACGCTAATAAATGAGTCTAGAAAAGTACAAAATGAAGATAAACAAACAAGTCGAGGAGAGAAAAACATCATCTGTGCTTTCTGTGAGTCGTGCTGATGGTTTCCAGTGATCGTCTGGAACGCATGAACACGGGTTAGCGACACTCTGTGTGGCAGGAAACGGAACAACTTGTGATCTCTGCAAAAACACGAATGGAAAGTCTCACTCGGATAGTAAATGTGGGTGTGTATGCATAAAGGCACAAATGTGTTAATGTGCATGCAATAATCACGAATGCATGTGCAGGGTCTCCTTAAAGATGAGTAAATGCAACGTACAACAATTAACTCGAGAGCCACAAACGTTGCTTCAGGAATAACAAGTGAGACTTCTTTTAGAAATGAGCAAACCCAACAGACGAGGCCAACCCGAACCTTTTCACGGCATTTCATAACAGATTTTATAAACCAGAGAAACGCTCACTCGGGAGTGGAGCAATATTTGTTTTAACTGAGTATTTTTTTGTATTAGATTCTATTTTTTCTTTTATCATCAGTGCTGTTGAATCCTCATCCACAGCTCACTTGTTCTCACTTTTGTTCTGGCAATAATGAATTCAAACCTGGCTTATGTTTGTATTCTTTATATTATATTTATATTATAATATTTTTATATTATAATATTTTTTTAAATAATATTTTCTTTTTTGTCACTTTTTTTATTCGTTTAGACATATAAATATAAAACAAGATATATAATACAAAAATGTCAAACATAAACATATATATACACACATATACACACACATACATACATATACATACATACACACATATACACAAACATATACACACACATACATACACACACACATACATATACATATATACACACATACATATACATATATACACATAAACAGACATACATATACACACGAATGCATACACACATATATACGCATACACATAAATATACATACATATTATTACATATTATAATATTATTGTTATTTTGGTGGCACATTGGTGTTTGACAAAGTGTTCCCGTCCTCCCCGTCCATCTGGTCTTCATTGCAGGTTAAATATTCTTTGAATTATTTGGATTGCGTGTGCTGCCTGAACTCTGAAGGACGGCGACGGCGGCCCAGGCTCTCGATCGGGCGACGGTCATCAGCGTCTGATTTAAGTCTCACGGTTTTTAACTTTGAGACGTCAGGGCGGCCGGGCGGCTGATCTCCGAGTAACGTTTCTCGAGAATTCAGCAAATGTTTCACGGCCGCTTCCTGACTTTGTGAAAACGACGTCTCCACCGGCTCCACTGGTATTTAAGAGAAGATTGAACTGAGTCAACAGTTGGGAAATCAGGTTGAAACCAAACAATGCAAGAGGTGATAGTGTGTGTGTGTGTGTGTGTGTGTGTGTGTGTGTGTGTGTGTGTGTGTGTGTGTGTGTGTCTCTGTGTGTGTGTAGGGGTGGGGGTCACAGGGATGTTCTTGACTGTGTCATCTCCAGCAGCTGTTTCCCTCAAACCCTGCCTCGCCCCCTCCTCCCCCACCCACCCCATCGCCTCACAATGAAACCAATACAAAGGAACAGGAAGTGCCTCCCGTTAACTGGGGCCCAATCAAAGCCATCATTATTCCCGTGTCAGAATTTTTTACAGGAAATAGCTTCTCAGAAATTATGCCAGCTGTGCAGGGAGTGTGGTATTATTGTCTTAAAGGTCTTCTCTGGGGTTTTTTTTTCTTCCCCCCCTTATCAGTCGCTGCTAACAAAAGGACGCATAGACCCGTCTCGACCACGTGCGCGGCACACTGCCGCTGCTGTGCGTCGGTACGGCGAGCCGGGCGGCGTGTTCTCCGGCGCCGGGTGGTTATTGTGCAGCGAGTGAAAAGAGCTCCCCTGCTGCGCCTGCACCGGCTTCTTCGGTTCCCATCCTGAACCGAGCAATTGTCTTTTTTTAAACGAGGGGTGCTGAGCCCAGCGAGCACACAGATGCAAGAGTCCATACATGACCGCACACACACACACACACACACACACACACACGCGCAGCGTTGCCCACTGAAGCCGCAGCTGTAAGAACGCTGCTCAGATTACAGCGTAAACGGTGGGTTCAGGTGAAGCCTAACGTTTGCCAGATGCTGCGATAAAGTCACCAGGAGGTTAGCCTAACATTGGAGTGTTGTTGTTGGTCGGGGAGGGTGGAATCATCTGACTCCCTAACAAGAGGGGGGGGGGGCACACATCTGGCTCCAACAGAAACATCCAGCAACATGATCTAGAGGCGACCGCGAGCCCTGTCGCTCGTGCTCAGCCGTGATATTGAAACGGCAGAGTTTAACTTCAACCTCCGGATCGATCGACTGCAGACCGGATAAGCCGAGCAGAAAGGCGTCCGCTCGGCTTATCCGGTCTTCCGCCGGTCCTCTGTGATCCCTCTGTCTCTCCGAGGCCCTCGCAGACAACCTGACGAACAATAATTAACTCAGTCGCTCTCCGCGTTGACACAGGTGAGCGCCGCTCGGGTTGTTAAACAGTCATTACAGGGCAATGAACACACACACATTGGATTGACCACTAACATTGTCTCGTCTGTCACGTTAGGCTGAAGCCTCTTCAGTTACAAAATGCCACTGTTGACTGTGTTGACACTGATTAGATAACGGGGGCGTCCCATTGGACCCAATCCTCCAAGCTATCCTCTGCTGACACTCGACAGAAACCCCACAGGGGGAAATATCTTTTCCACTTTTGCCTTGTGTGAATCCAATGCAGAGACCGGGGACTTCTCTCAGTTGGAGGCGGATCCTCACCTCTCGTAAACTGGGCCTTGTCAGGCCTATCTGTTGTTTGGGCCAGAGGAGCTGCTCTGCGTCCTTCACTGTGAAGCTTATCATCGGTGTTTGAAGTGCACGTCTTTATCCGAGCGCCCTGTGCGGAGGTCATCAGTCTGACCCCGGGGTCTCTATCGCTATCCTTCACTATTTCTCTGCTTTTAAAAAGGTTGTTTCATCCAAATTACCAAAATAAATGATTTTATAATCAAAGGAAACATTTAAAGTAAGGTTTGAGAGATTTTGAGAAATCTTTGTTTCCATTGTTCTTGACTTTAAGACGATAGTCTGACAGTATGCAAACAGACACGGGAAACTAAGAGAGAGGGTGATGAGATATGACAACGTTTGCTTCCTCACAGCGAGAACGTCGGAGGCGTCTGAGCGGCGGTTCAGACCCAGAAGAGCGTTGCGATTAAAGAATGACAAATATGTGAGAAAGTCAAATAGAATCCGTGGCTGCCAGATTGCGTCATACATCGACAAGTTTAATAGCTTATCAGAAGCCTAAACACTCTCCAGTGTTTCTATAACAGAATACTAATTGAGCACTTGTAGGTCTTTGACTGACTGAAGCAATGCTTTGGTTGATGGTGTTTCATAGTGTTGAAACGTGTTCAATTTCATTTTTTATTAATTGATTTCCTATTTCTGCCCTGGTATTACTCACATGAATTAGGCTGATGTATGTTTATAACACCGTGCTGACGTCAGGACGACTCCACCCCCAGGAAAGCCTCTTTTTGATGACTGCATCCAATCCAAAGCATCAAATGATAGAGTTTTGTTCATGGGATTTATTTGAATATATTTTTATAATTTGGGTCAACCAACAATGAACATATCTTTTCATATATGTATTAGTTTTGTTTGAATTTCTGAGTTTTGTTCTGTCTTGCCATACGAATAACATTAAACATATTCCTCTGTTTTCCATTCTGTGGATTTGGAGGAAGAGACCTTTTTAGAAATCCTGAGTGACTTTGACCCTCCACTTTGTCCAGACTCTTAATTTAGTGCTTCAAGTATATTTTCAGTAAATTACAGAGTAGCCAGAGAATGTTAGCAGGAAGTGTCCATAAAACAATACACAGACCAGACATGGATGGACAGATATAGGCATGTCCTGGTCGTGTTACTCTCTTTCTCAATGACGCGTGATTCTGTTACTTCGGCTTTTATTATCAGCAACAATACATGGATTTTCAATCTTTCTTCTTCCCATGGAGCTCCTCATGAGCAGCAACAACAGCAGTGACCGAGGTGCACAGCGAGTCACATCGCGATGATCTCTTTAACTCTGGGGTCGCGGCCTCAACCGTTCACGGGCACGAAAACAGCAATACGTTTTTAAAACTCCCGCAGCGGGAGACAATCGCACGACACCACTACAACCTAAGTAACGTGATGGGTTTCTAATGGTTCCACACACACAAGGGCCAATTTAGACTCGCTCCATAAAGCCCGGCTGAATATGGCAATGCATCGCTGACAAGCTGGCAGAGTGTCCAATTTCCCTGAGGCCTGATGACCGTCACATGCTACTGCGAACGTCACACCGCCGTGATTAAAAAGCCGCTTCAGAATCAGAGGGTTCATGTTGGTGTTTGGAAAGAGATGAGGGGGGGGGGGGTTGGGTGAACAGAAAACGTGCAATATAAGAATATAAATCACTCTAAAGGGAGAAAGCAGAGAAGCAGACATGTATATGAGAGCCAGACAGAGTGAGAGGCGGGCCAGTAGCGAGTTGTTTCTGATTGGTTACGGAGCTCAGTGGTCTGTAAGAGCTTTTAATCAGGTCACTGAGAGCCCAGACCTCTGTGCTCCCACTGCCCCCTCCTACAGGGGTGACCAAGAGGGGCACCACTGACCCAGATTAGGAAAGGGCAAGTGTGTGAGTGTGTGTGTGTGTGTGTGTGTGAGTGTGTGAGTGTGTGTGTGTGTGTGTGTGTGTGTGTGTGTGTGTGTGTGTGTGTGTGTGTGTGTGTGTGTGTGTGTGTGTGTGTGTGTGTGTGTGTGTGTGTGTGTGTGTGTGTGTGTGGTGGGAATCTGCTGTGTATCATGTCTCAGTCCCCACTGTTTCAATTCATTAGTAGCACAAGGAAGGAGACAAGAGAGATGAGGAGGAGTGGCAAGTGTGTGTGCGTGTGTGTATGTGTGTGTGTGTTCATGCATGCTTGCATATGATTTTACGTACATGTGTGTGTGTGTGTGTGGGGACAGACTAAAGACGAAGTGTTAACCCTTGTGTTGCCTTAGGGTCATTTTGACCCGAATCAATATTACACCCTCCCCCCGCTTTAGGATTAATTTGACCCCATTCAATGTTTAATGTCGGTGTTCTTTCGGTAGTCAACAAACAAACATAAAGTGCCTCACACTTAAACTTGGAAAACAATATTAATTCTAATAATTTTCTGGAGGTTTTAATTGCTGGCATCAAATTGAACCCAAAGGGTAAAATATGTTAGTAAATATAAAGGTAACAGGAGGGTGAAACATTGAATCGGGGGGAGGGTGTAATATTGATTCGGGTCAAAATGACCCTAAGGCAACACAAGGGTTAAAAGAAAACAAAGCGCAGTGACAGAAGGAGAAAGTCACTGCTGCAGCGCATCTTAGATGTCAGGGACTCACTTGACCTAGAAACACACACACACACACACACACACACACACACACAGGTGCAGAGGTACCCACCAGGGACCTGATGGCCTCTGTCTGTCTCTGTGAAGCCTGACCAGCTGAACCCAGCAGCAGCAGCAGCAGCAGCAGCAGCAGCAGCAGCAGCAGCAGCAGCAGCAGCGGCGCTCGTGAGGCTCCTCCACGTCTTCCTCTCAATCCCTCGCTCACTGTGTTCATAGTTGCGTGCTAACATACTGCATACTAATGTCCTCCATCAGTATGTCGTACATGCTACCTACTGAATTAACAATTACCAGCAGACCGTCAAGTATAGTCAAGCGGTACGTCTTCTCTGCATCACACGACTGTATTCATAAAAGCGCCACCGCTCTGAGCTTCCCGTTGAATGATAATTGTTGATCACAAATGTAAATCAACATTACCTGTTCCACTCATGGCAAATAAATCAAAGTGATGACTATTGTGGAGTTAAATGGGTTTTCTAGAGAACATTGCATGTGTGACCTTCTGCGTTATTTCTTCCCGACTGTGCTTTAACATCAATCGCCAAAATGTGTAATTCTTTCATCCAACTGCTAATTATTGAACCCATCTGACCGACAGCCCCCCATTGAAGGATCAGGTGAGCCACAGCTCCCCTCAGGGTGGAGGTGTACGTCCAGTAAGCTCACGTCTCATACTCAGAAATTCTTGTTTGATCTAGTATACATCCGGGCCTTTCTTTCCAGCTCCACGTACAGCGCAGTTGGAATGCACCACATATATATTTACCGTTGTACATTCAATTCAATTCAATTCAGTTTATTTGTGTAGCCCATTTTCACAAATTATTAATTCCCCTCAGAGTGCTTTACAATCTGTACATATAGACATCCCTGACCTTTGACCTTTGACCTCACATCAGATCAGGAACAACCTTGAGGAGAGAACAGAGGAGGATCCCTCTCCAGGATGGACAGGTGTCATAGATGTCATGTGACCAGAAGGAATCATGACACACACATTAAAACACAGGAACAACACAATGAATATGACAGAGTGGATGAAGAGTTGGCAGTCGGCATATTCCACCATCCAGACCTCCACGGTCCATCAGGTGGAGGTGGAGAGGAGGAGTGGGCGGAGTCTCAACAGTGGGCGGAGTCTCAGCAGGAACGAACAGTAAGTCGCTGCACAGTTGTCGGCTAGTTGGCGAAACACTTTGGGATTGCTCTCGTTCCGTTTCAGTTGTCTCTTTCCGCTGCAGCTTGCCGGCTTCTCCTCCCCCGAGCTTGTGTTTCTTAAACCAACCGATCCATCTGCAGCCCGAGTGCTTTACTGTTTCACCCGGTGTTATATTCAACAGCAGTTTAACATCCAAAACAGACTTCATTTGGAGGCATGAACGTGTAAGAAGGGTCTGAATCCCACTCTCAAACACGTTCGGTGTCTTTATGTAAAGCCATGCTCTGTGTGGGGTCTCACAGAAAACTGACCCAGTCGGTCCGTAATTACAAGGTCAAAATTCTAGTTTCGGCGTGTTTAAATTGTATTCACCACAAATGTCCCACTCGCAAAGCAACAGTAAGAACAGCAATTACACAAGAGTATTTAATTATCATGGTTATCATCTGGTAGTCATCTGCAAATCGCGGCTAGGTCTTGACTCGGCTCAACGCTTAAAGACGTATCTCCATCCTGAAAGCTCGAGACTGGATGTGGATCAGATTCTTTCTTCTCTGCAAACGTGGGGATAACCACGGCCGACGCGCGTTGTGTCTGCGCTCTCTGCAGACACTTATTTTGGTGTTTATTTGCTGGTGTAAAACCAGAGGAATGGTTTTAAGAAAGAGAACATTGGGGCCTGCGGTGCTTCCATGAATGGGCATCCAGTGGAGGACGACAGCAGCGTGTTCCCCGTCAGGCTGTAAATACTCAGTCTGAGGCAGGATGAAGACGCCGGTGATGTCTCTCCTGATTAAATCTATGCAGTGATCAATAGCGATCATATACAATTCAGATTCTTAACCTGCTCCAAGTTGTTTGAGTGGAATGATGTATACGGTGTTATAACTAATCAGTTCGCCGTCACCTCCACCAACTGGCACCCCGACCACGATCACCGAGTCTGGCCCTTCGCTCTGCTTACACAAAGCCAGATGTGTATCCTCATCGGTGGGCTGCGGGATAAACGGACTGTTCCAGGCAGGGACGGTGAAAACGACAAAACAATAGTGTGACCAACAGCTGGCAGCCTCGGCCCGCTGCGCTGAACGTTACAGTCAGCTTGTTTCGGCCCTTATGGCCTTCTGTGACCTGCAGTTCAGTTGTGTGGCCTCCATGCAGGAATAAATGGAGGTCTTATAACTGTGAAATCAGCCCGTGGACAGAGACAGGGCCACCTGGCAACGGGATAATGACGACAGCAAAGCTCCCACAATGAGAAGGGCCAGCAGTGGGAAACTATTGTGTCACTGACGTCTGGGAGACTGTGGTTTAAGATGTGTTGAACCTCCAAGCGCCACGTTGTCACATGTTCATCACTGCCGTTATTTTGGGAGGCTGAGTTTAATGAAACTTCTACTTTTACACAAATTGATTTTGTTCACGCTACCTGAAATGTTCAAGTGAGTCCTAAAAAGTGTCAAAACTAAGATACGGAAGCCGCCATCCACGTTGTATGTAGTTGTGACAGACAGTAGTTCACACTTTAGATTTTGAAAAACATTTTTACAAAAATATCCTGGGGCTGGTATTTCAAAATGATCCACCAGGATTAATCCTCCTGGATTGGATTAAAACCTGATCAGATCCCGAAAACGGGTATTTCAAAGCAAATCTGATCCTGAAGATCCAGATTCGGATTTGGTAATCCAATCCTGCCTTTTATCCAGATTAAACACTGCTGTTGAGTATTTCAAAACTTTAGTGGGAAATCTGGATCAGTTTGATCCTAAAAATCAGGATTACCCTGATCCCACCTCAGAGGTGGATTTGAGGGAGATTACATGAAAAGGTTGGACCAGCCAAAGTGTCACTGCTCCCAAAGTTCATTGTTTTGAAATACCGGCCCCTGGTGATTTAGCTTTCCACGACCATAAAGAGAGAGATGCACTCGTTTTAAAAATCCAAATTGGTGAAGAATCTAGATCCTGGTTTGTACTCCTTGTTGTGAGTTAAGCTCCAGAAATACTTCATTTCCCATGATGCAAGTGGAGTATCTCTGTTCTAATGCTCCTTGCATGGAACCAAACCATGCGCGCACAGATTGTTATGCAGACGGCAAACATGTGTCGTCCCGAAGCCAAGTCCAGATGACCTGGATGACATGACATCAGCAGGGTTATTTCTTCACACCTGACTGAGCGCATTATTGAAATGTTATGACCGATTTTGTAGTCCTCGTTGTGACCAGTGACCTGCAGGTGTCACAAGCGACCACGTGTTTAGGGGTTTTTCTACAGCTGCAAAGAAAAGTGACACATGTTTTTACAAATGGATTTTGTCCGCTCCATATTTGATCAGTTAGATCCCCAAAAGGTTCAAATGGGTTGTAATGTAATCGATCACACCTGTGTTCAGATCTGGCTCAACCAACCTTGTGTCTGAGTGTTAAACAGCCACGGCGTCATCGACATAAAGAGCTCGGTTCTGTTGGATAGAGTTTGTCGTGCTTCTGAACCGCCACAATGGGCACATGTTGTTCTGAGTGAATAAATCCATTAATGAAGTCCGTGGGTGAGTTTCTTTCTTAATACATTGGGTGTCCTCTCATCTAAAAACTAGACAATATCATTATTCAAAAGCTTGAACAAGAGACTCAAAGATAAATACCAACCGACCAGTACAAATCAACTATGTCCATTAAATGTCATGTCGCCGCCTGGGTTACGAGGAACAAAAGTTCTGGATCTGTAGGCCGTTCAAAGCCGCCGGAGAGGACTGTGGCGTCTTTGATGAAGGACGGAGTGAACACAGAGCAGAGGAGGAGGAGGAGGAGGAGGAGGAATCCTGCACGACGCACACCAGGGATACAAAGAATTAAGTTTCAGTGTGTTTCTTGCCACTTAATTATCCCCGCCAAGATGGGCCTGCACTTGTGGATGAAAAAGATACCCTTCTGTATACAACACTGCCTCTCCACATGGCAGTATGGCGGTTTCCCTCCCTCCTTCTGTCTCATCTCACGAGATGACCCTCATTACTCTACTCTCTGTTCTGTTGTTACCAGAAGTAGACAGAGACACTTTGTATATGTTGAAAGAAGGTGCTGTGAGAGGTAAAGATGAGTGAAAGGGTGAGATCCAGATCCTGTGGAAACACATTCAGTCACGGAGGTGAAACAGATGTTTCGGCTTAGAATTATGTGATAGTATTTTTATTTGTTTTGTTTTTTACCGTCGTTTTGTTGAGCCTTTCAGTGAAATATACCGGATTGTAAATGTAATTGAGAGAGAGAGAGAGAAGTAGAGAAGAGGAGAGAGAAGGGGCGCTGCTAATTATGCATGGCGATTGTTGATGGCTTGATTGTCTGCGTCCAGCTGCATGGAGGAGCGGGGAGAGGGAGAGGGAGGGAGAGGGAGGGAGAGCAGACTCACTGACGCCAGGCTCGGAATTCTCCCATCCATTGAAAGAGAGACCCGATTGTGTCCGGGGCCTTTCCGACAAGCACCTGATCCTCGCCCAGACACACTGCTGCGTGTGTGTGTGTGTATGTGAGAGAGTCAGAGAGAGAGAGAGAGAGAGTGTGTGTGTGTGTGTGTGTGTGTGTGTGTTTCACACAGATTTTACGCACTGAAAACTCTGGAATCTGCAGACGAGCGCTGTCATGGGAGGAAAACACTCCGTTGGCATTTTTGATATCCTAGAAATAGCTCCTAGTTCCTCGAAGTAAATATAAAAATCTCCTCAGGTCTCCTCAAAACTAAGTTGCCATTCAGCCCAGTTTGCTAAATCAGCAAATAACAGCGACAATTATTTTCCCACCAGACCTGGGGAATTTAGTGCAGTATTTGTCTCCCCCTTGACATATTTAAAAAAGATATTTAAGGTCAAATTCTTGTTTGGATACTCTGCACCGCTCACACAATATATCTTTAGAATAGCACGGGGGCTGAAGTCCTGTCTCACGGTTCAGTATTGTGGTTCGCTCTAAAAGTGAGTGACTCGTCATACAGGGTCAACTGTTGTGGGGGAGAAGGGGGGATGGCTGAAGGGAGGGAGGGGGGGGGGATTACCAGGAGGAAGACAGTGACTTCAACATCTGTTAAACCTCTGCATAATGGGGAGGATATCTCCAGCTGTGCCCATTTGCCTATGTGCCTATCATGAAGACAATAACGCATAGTGTAATTGGTCATCGTCTTAAAATAGTGTGTCATATTATATATTAAAGCGTCTTTGAGAACTATGAAAAGCGCTATAGAAATTGTATGTATTATTATTATTATATTGAATCAACTCTTTTTATTGCATGTGAGGTCGCATAATATCACATTTGACATCATTATAATAGCACATCATTTCACGCACGATTTTAAGTTGCTCAGTTCAGAGTTGGTGAGATGTTGGCGTGGTTGTGAAATATCTGGTGAACACAGGCCAACAGCCTGGCACCCACGGACCGTTGAGCAACCACGTTATCTAACTACTGTACATCTGCACAATTAGACATGGAGTTGTCCTTTCTTTAATTAGAATTTCATGTCGACTGCTTTCCTGTTTTTTTCTTCATCACGAGATTCGTCTCCAGGCCATGTTGGCATATTCATCATTGTGCAAGTCTGTATTTTTAAAGGTTTTTTCCTCAAACTTTCTCTGAGTCCAACTGCAGATGGGAGGAGGGACGCGTGGGGGCGGGGATCTGTCTCCGTGAGTGACAGGCCCTGTCATCCAATCGGATCTCTGCGCGCCTGTGCCTCTCTCCCCTCTGGTGCTGGACGGGGAGGGCGGGCCGTCTGCCAAAGAGGGGAGTGCGCGTTGGGGTGAATGGATGACGTCGGGAGGCTGGCGCCAGCATGTCTGGGACTGGCGCGTTAGATCAACACAGCTGGGCCGGGATAGGACACACAGCTGGCTCAGGCCTGCATTCCTCTACAAAACAGGATTGTGAGAAAAGGGGAAAATAAGACCCAAATAGGAGCAGAACGGGACGTGCTTTGATGTAAACTAAAACGGAGCAACAATTTAAGTTGATGAAATGTAATTTTCATAAAGCTGTTTCCTCTCAGAAGAAAGTTTGACTGCAGCAGTATAAGTGGCTGCACGGAGTGCACCTTGGTATTCTCCTCGGCTCGAATCGTTGTTCATCCGACAGACATTTGGCTAAAGAGAAGAACCATAAACTATGCAAACATTAATATTCAGTCATTAAATCCACATCCAATGACCGATCATCAGAATAACCTTTTTTTATTTGTATTACTAATGTAGAAAATAACCGGGCCTCCCACTGACCTTTTACCTATATTATATAAATATCCTATTTTCAACTTTTGAATGCACATTGTGAGTGCTTAAACAAGCATGTGCATTGATGGAATACTCTTTAGACAATAGACTATCATAATATCTGTCTAGATAGTTTTGAAGAAGTTTGCTTAAGTGTTTTCAGAGTCTTGCCTCAGACAGACATGCTGCCAAACGTCATGAAGGATTTACAGCAATACAATAAAAACAAGTCATGCATGAGTATCTACGTGGAACATGATGACACAAATACTTGTATTTGCCTGGAATTACAGCTCGTGATAAAAGTAAAAGTGAGATAGAAACGGTGGTCAAATCTAGATTTAAAACATCAGTATTCCCTTGCAGTGCTCTCATAGTTCAGCAGCTTTTTGTAAATGAGAGATTCTTCAAAACGTGCAATGTGTCCCACTTTGACAACTTCTTTCTGTCTATTTCAGACAAATAGCACCACCTGGGAGAGGGACTAATTGATTGACAATCCCCTTCAGGCATCCCAGCCCTAATTTCCTCATTCTTTCCAACCCTTCCTCAAAGGTGATATCAGCCAATGAGAATCGGCTTTCTCTTTTCACGGGCCAATCGCAGCGCGATGCGAGAAAGGGGCGGTCCGCGGGCGCGCAGCGTATAAAGACCTATTGGCGTCCGCCGTTGTCAGAGCACTGTAGCGTTTCAGGACAGCGATAGAAGAAAACCTCACGAGGAGGAAAAGCTTCCGAAACTCTCCCTCGATCATCAAGCCGAGTCCTGTTGTTGTTGTTGTTATTGTTTCTGTTTTTCATCATGAAAGCCATCAGTCCCGTGCGCTCGGCGAGGAGCTGCTACAAGGCCGTGTGCTGCATCTCGGAGCAGAGTCTCGCCATCAGCCGGAATAAACACTCGTGTCTGGAGGAGCCGGCGGGCGCCCTGTGCGACATGAACGACTGCTACTCCAAGCTGAAGGAGCTGGTGCCGAGCATCCCGCAGAACAAGTCGGTCAGCCAGGTGGAGATCCTGCAGCACGTCATCGACTACATCTTCGACCTGCAGATCGCGCTGGAGGCGGAGGACGCAGCCACGCCGGAGATGGTGTTATCGATAAAGGTGAGGGGGGGTGCAGTCCTCCGACATGGCATCCACTGTGTGGCTCTGCGCTCTGTGCACGGATATCTGCTCTGCAACAGATACATGGCCTTTGCATTGAAGTCCATCTGGATGCTGTACCGTTTTTATTCCACTTGCAACACAACGTGCACATACATCCCCGCGTGCATGCAGGACGTCGAGGGTTTTATTTCAGACGAGATGATGATCTCTGCTCTGCGATGCTGTGGCAGATGTTATAGCCACACACACACACACACACACACATATGCAGTTATTCTTGTTTTCTATGCAACGCGATCACGAGTCTAACGCTGCTTCGTGTTGCTCTCCATCCAGACCGCCGACCTTTCTCGCAATTTCGCCAAAGAAGAAGGGCGGTTGTGCCATTAGGATGAAGTCAGATCACGGTATGTATTTATTATTTGATAATCGATCTTCGTGTTTTCCTTTTTACAAACCGTAATCACAAGATGCATGTGGTTTTATAAATGGCATATCTCCGCATCACTCTCTTGTGAATCCCGTTCGCGTGTTTCAGCTTACAAAATGAAATGGCTTTAAACAATAAAACTTTAAATAGCAGCGATAATAGTGTCTGCTTTGTTGAGCCGAGGGTCTCCTTGCCCTCCACATTAACTCCGGCCAGCAATTAGACAGGCCAGTGAATGTGTAGCGGATTCATTGCTATCTGCCTGGGGTTAATGAAAGTTCCATGCTAGGCGCCAGTCTGTCTGCTCTCCTCTGCAGGGAGGGAGGGAGGGAGGGTGAGTGAGAGGGAGAGATCTGACTTCACTTTTCTTCCTTTCTCTCTATGCAGGTGCAGGGAAACACATGTCTCCACTTCACTCCGGGCAAGAGGACAAGAGGGGCAGAAAGGGTGGGATAGGTATTTGGGAGAGAAAGAGAAGAAGGAGGAGGAGGGTTTAAAGAAGAAAAGACAGAAACAGTGGACTGTTTCCTCTGAGTGGGGATCAACAGTGGTGCATGAGCAAGAAAACCAAGACTCTTTTTTTTTTTTTTTTTTTGGCCCCTTGACAGACAAATCAACACACCAAAGCAGAAGCCAGGACTGGAAATTGAAAGCGACTGGCTTTGTATACCCTCCTCCAAAACCCTGGATCCCCTATAGGCAGAAGTAGAAACATTGGTACATTGTTGTTTTTATTTCCCTTACTTTGTGTTGCATTCCAAGCCTATTTTAAGTGGGTTGAACTTCTCGACCAACCAGAATCCTCTCTACACCAAGTCTCGCATCATCTCTCATAAATATCCTTGTATAAATTCCCTCCCATCTAATCTGATTTCTAATGATCTGGAGACTGTTGCAGATTTTTACGAATGTGTACATATCTGCTGTGGGTATGTGAGGTGTGAGTCAATTTGGATGTTATTTTTTCTGAGTGGGAGTTTGGGTTTTCTTAGGTATAATCAGAACTCTATACTAGAGTTAATTGTAAATGTTTGTAGGGATTGTGTTATTTCTACAGACAATGTGCTGTGAGTTTCATAAACTCTTAATTATAAAGTTTGCTTTCTATGTATGTTCTTATGTAATAAAATAAAAAAAGATATGAAACAAATTGGCCTTTTGAGGTATACATTTATGAAATAACGAAAAAATGCAAACCAAGAAAACGAAGGCGACGCTGACGTGACTTTTTTTGTCTTTTGATGACAAGCAAACCGGATGTATTGAGATGAGTCTTGTGGTTGGAAATCAAATGAAGGGAGTTTCCTTAATGTGCATTTCATTTTTCCAAAGAATGAGTTCCAACCAGTTTACAGCAGTTGAAACTTCCTTCATAGTGAAAGAAGAGAGGATGTTGTATCAACAGAAACCAACCAGTTGATTAGTACATCTTGAAAGCATTGAGCGTTCATGGCACCAGATCAACATGTGCATGACTGTTGCCGTGACAAGAGCATTACCTGGGAAGGAGCATGTAGCCAACTCTTCCAATCACGATACTTTTGCAAGATCTTTCATGTCTCATGTGACAACTTCACAAATATCACAACTGTCTAAATTCATGTCACTGTTCTTTAATCTCAAAAGCTGATCAAACTTCTCCAAGTCATCTGAAATATCAGGCCTGACATATTTTCTCAAATTACCAGTGCCTCCTCTGGAGGATGGGCAACAATAAATAGTCTTATTTACTGTCTTACCAAAAGCAGCAAAACAATCAGAATCCACAATTTGAGTTGCATAAATTGCCGAGTTCTAACCTTCATGCTGTGAACAATAAGGTTGCATCGCCACCTAGTGGTAACAATGTGTTATTGGCTGTACATTTTCCACCTCGTGGAACACTTGGTACATATTATGGAGACTTTTAGGGAATTAACGACAAGGCAATTTGTAATGAATACTGCGTTTGTGAAATTGTTTAAAAATCTATTAATTTATTTATTGTGAAGACTGTTAAGGAAGTGTTGAACGTGTTGGTCATTATAATCTACGGGGCATTACTTACACCTGTACTATATGTGCTATTACAACCGTAACCTATTTATAATACTGCCCATACTCTGACTTATTGTGTATTTGTATTTATAAAACTACAATATTTATACTTACACTTTATAATTTGGCTAATTGCTGCATACAGTGGAGCATTTTCATTTCGCAATGCTCAAAATAGATCTAGTATATTCATGTCTACCACTTACTGTTTATTATAATGTATATTACCAATACAGTATATGCATTACTCTGCACTTTATTGCTTTTTACATTTTTTGTTTGATTCTAAACATTTTATTGTCTCAGTACTTCTGTACAATGACGACAAAGTAGACTCTAATTTGATTGTAGGTGTTTAGTGTGCTCTAAGGATCTGATGAGGAGAGACGGCATTCATCCCACGTTGGACGGAGCGCGTCTCATTTCTGCGAATATGACCAAGTTGATCACCGTACTTAATCCATGACAACCCAGGGTTCAGATCAGGAACCGGGAGCAGAGTTGTATTTTAACACCCTTCTCTGCTCTTCCATTCGAGCAGTTACCCACCCATGACTTTAGAGTAGAGACTGTGTCTGTCCCACGGCCACTTCAATTAAATAAATCAAAAGTAAGCAGAAGAGGAGTCGTACACAATAACCTTATACAAATTAACACCATTATTTCAGCAGTGCAACAAAATAGGTCTATTAAATGTGGTCTCCTAAATATTCGATCTCTGTCATCTAAAGCTGTGTTACTGAATGATTTAATATCAGATAATCACATTGATTTATGTTGCCTAACTGAAACCTGGCTGAGCCATGAAGAATATGTCTGCCTGAATGAATCGACTCCTCCAAGTCATATTAATACTCACATTCCTCGAGGCACCGGTCGAGGAGGTGGAGTAGCAGCCATCTTTGAATCGAGCCTATTAATTAATCCTCAACCAAAATTACACTACACCTCATTTGAAAGCCTTGTTCTTTGTCTTTCACATCCAACCTGGAAAACACTACAGCCAATTCGATTTGTGATTCTGTACCGGCCACCAGGTCCATATTCAGAGTTTATATCTGAATTCTCAGAATTTATATCTAGTTTGGTTCTTAAAACCGATAAAGTTATTATTGTAGGAGATTTTAATATCCATGTGGATGTTGATAATGATTGCCTTAGTGCTGCATTCATCTCCTTGTTGGACTCGATTGGCTTCTGTCAGAGAGTGCAGAAACCCACTCACAGCTTTGGCCACACGCTTGATCTTGTTCTTACTTATGGCGTTGACATTGAGCATTTGAACGTCTTCCCACAGAATCCTCTTCTGTTAGACCACAACCTCATAACTTTTGAATTTATACTACCGGAGTGTACTCCGTTAGTCAAAAGTTTCTACACCAGATGTCTAACTGACAGTGCTGTAGCTAAATTTAAAGAAGCGATTCCTTCTGTATTTGATTCGATACCACGTCTCAATATAACAGAGGACTCCTGGTCTAACTTTAGTCCGTCCCAGATTGATCATCTTGTTGACAGTGCCACAGGCTCTCTGAGAATGACACTGGACTCGATAGCCCTCTGAAGAAGAAGACAGTGAGGAAGAGGAGGTTTGCTCCTGGTATAACCCTCAGACCCGCAAACTGAAGCAAGCGTCACGAAGCTTGAACGCATATGGCGTTCAACTAATCTGGAAGAATCCCGCTTAGTTTGGCGAGATAGTCTTAAAACTTATAAGAAGGCCCTCCGTAATGCCAGAGCAGCCTATTACTCATCAGTAATCGAAAAATAAAACAACCCCAGGTTTCTCTTCAGCACTGTAGCCAGGCTGACAGAGAGTCACAGCTCTGTGGAGCCGAGCATTCCTATAAACCTCAGTGGTAATGACTTCATGAACTTCTTTAATGAAAAGATTTTAACTATTAGGGACAAGATTAATATTCTCTTGCCCATAACCAGTGCCAATCTGTCCTCAAGTGGAATGGCCTTGGAAACCGCTGTATGCCCTGGTGTATATTTCTACCATCAACCGTGACCAATTATCTTCAACGGTTTCTACTTCGAACACGTCTACCTGTCTCTTGGACCCCATCCCGACGAGGCTGCTTAAAGACGTTTTGCCTTTAATTGGCGGCTCTCTATTAGATATTATCAATGTGTCTCTGCTAACAGGCCACGTACCACACTCCTTCAAGGTGGCTGTTATTAAACCTCTCCTGAAGAAGCCCACTCTGGATCCAGAGGTGTTGGCTAACTACAGACCGATCTCTAACCTCCCCTTCCTCTCCAAGATCCTTGAGAAACTGGTCGCAAATCAGTTGTGCGACTTTCTACATCATAATAGTTTATTTGAGAAATTTCAATCAGGATTTAGAAAACACCACAGCACCGAGACGGCACTGGTGAAAATTACAAATGACCTCTTAATGGCAGCAGATAAAGGACTCCTCTCTGTCCTGGTCTTGTTAGACCTTAGTGCTGCATTCGACACCATTGACTATGACATCCTGTTACAGAGACTGGAGCAGTCGATTGGCATTTCAGGCACGGCACTAATTTGGTTTAAATCCTACTTATCAGATCGATCTCAGTTTGTATTTGTAAACGATGACGCCTCGATAACCACCAACGTTAATCACGGAGTTCCACAAGGTTCTGTGCTTGGACCAATTTTATGTACCTTATACATGCTTCCTTTGGGCAATATTATCAGGAAACACTCCATAAACTTTAATTGTTATGCAGATGATGCTCAATTATATTTATCGATAAAACCAGAGGAGAGCAACCAACTCGGTAAAATTCAAGCATGTCTTAAAGACATAAAACATGGATGACCTGCAACTTCTTGATGTTAAACTCAGACAAAACCGAAGTAATTTTAATCGGCCCTGAGCACCTCAGAGATCAATTATCTGGTGATGTGGATTCTGTAGACGGCATTGCCCTGGCATCCAACACCACTGTAAAGAATCTTGGCGTTATCTTTGATCGGGACTTGTCCTTTAACTCCCACGTAAAGCAAATCTCAAGGACTGCATTCTTTCATCTACGTAATATTTCAAAAATCAGGCACATCTTGTCTCAAAAAGATGCAGAAAAATTGGTTCACGCGTTACTTCGAGACTGGATTACTGCAACTCCTTATTATCAGGCTGCTCTAATAAATCTCTTAGGTCCCTCCAGTTGATCCAGAATGCTGCAGCTCGTGTTCTCACTAAAACTAAGAAAAGAGATCACATCACTCCTGCACTAGCTGCTCTGCACTGGCTCCCAGTAAAATCAAGAATCACTTTTAAAATTCTTCTCTTAACCTACAAAGCCTTGATTGGTGATGCACCATCATATCTTAAGGAGCTTGTAGTACCATATTGCCCCACTAGAGAGCTACGCTCACTAAATGCGGGACTACTTGTAGTTCCTAGAGTCTTAAACAGTAGAATGGGAGCCAGAGCCTTTAGTTATCAAGCTCCTCTTTTATGGAACCAGCTTCCAATTTCAGTCCGGGAGGCAGACACAGTCACCTCGTTTAAGAGTAGACTTAAGACCTTCCTCTTTGACAGAGCTTATAGTTAGGGCTGAATCAGGTTCACCTGGTCCAGCCCCTTGATATGCTGCTATAGGCTTATAGCTGCCGGGGACGTTTTAGGATGCACTGAGTACCTATCTCCTCTTTTTTCTCTCCTTAAGGATGAATTTTCATCTCTCAATCACACGTTACTAACTCTGCTTTCTCCCGAGTCCTTGACTTCACATCTCATGGGTTCATCGGACCCTATGAGACGGCATAGATCCTATCTGCTGATGGATCATCGAGGTCTGGGTCGTGGAATTCCTGCTCCTGACTACGCCACTGTCCTGTTGAGACTCCGCCCACTGTTGAGACTCCGCCCACTCCTCCTCCCCACCGCCATCTGCCTGATGGATCGTGGAGGTCTCCATCGTGGAATATGCCTACTATTAACTATTCATACACTCTGTCATATTCATTGAATGTATTTTAACTCTAAATCTGTCCTTCTGTACACATTACATCTATTGCACCTGCCCATCCTGGAGAGAGATCCTCCTCTGTTGCTCTCCTGCAGGTTTCTTCCCTTTTTTTTCCCCTGAAGGGTTATTTGGGAGTTTTTCCTGGTCCGATGTGAGGTTTTGGGGCAGGGAAGTCTATGTGTACAGATTGTAAAGCACTCCGAGACAAATTTGTAATTTGTGAAATTGGGCTATACAAATAAACTGAATTGAATTGAATTAAGGCATGACCGTTATGTGTACCTCAGGTATGCAAATCAGAGGATCCAATAAAACATGAACACCTTGATTCATATAACAACTTTAAAAAATGGAGGAAAAATTGTCACAGTGTTAACCCTCCTATTACCTTTGGGGTCAATTTGACCCCATTTGATGTTTAACGTCTCTAAAAAAATGAATGACATCATTTTGTTTGCTTCATATTTCATGACTTTTCCTAATTTATTGGGAACAACTGGGAAAACATCAAATTCACACGTTGATAAGTTTTCACTGTCCTGAACACAACTTGTACCCATTGGTGTTCTTTGGGGTCAATTTGACCCCAGGCTGTTTTTCACTGTCTAAAACATATAAGAAATATCAACTTTTTAATTTATTTAACCCTTGTGTTGCCTTCGGGTCATTTTGACCCGAATCAATATTACACCCTCCCCCCACCTATGGGTCATTTTGACCCGATTCAATGTTTCACCCTCCTGTTACCTATATATTTACTAACATATTTTACCCTTTGGGTTCAATTTGACGCCAGCAATTAAAACCTCCAGAAAATTATTAGAATTAATATTGTTTTCCAAGTTTAAGTGTGAGGCACTTTATGTTTGTTTGTTGACGACCGAAAGAACACCGACATTAAACATTGAATGGGGTCAAATTAATCCGAAGGCGGGGGGAGGGTGTAATATTGATTCGGGTCAAAATGACCCGAAGGCAACACAAGGGTTAAAGGGATATTTAGGTAGTCAACAAACAAACATAAAGTATCTCACACTTAAACTTGGGAAACAATATTAATTCTCATCATTTTCTGTAGGTTTTGATTGGTGGGGTCAAATTGACCCCAAGGGTAAAATATGCAGTGGTGTATAAAGTACCCAAAAGTCATACTTGAGTAAAAGTAAAGATAAGTATCTGATTTTTTTGTATTTATTTGTTTTGGTGCTGTGGCCATGAACAAGGAGTATGTGAACCAAAATCATCACTTTAAAGTGAAAATGTATTATTCATCTTCCCTGATGCAGGTAGAGTGTGTTGCTTCACAGGCAGGCCCTGATGGTGCAGGTAAGTTTTGTCCAAAATAGTTTGTTTTAATTTGAGGTTTATACATTTAGTTTCATGCACTGTCTGTAGTTAAACACAACAACAGTCCCAAATCAATTTCGTCGCCATTACTGGACCGTCACTCTTATAATATTAATTATATTATAGCTAAGACGACTCAAATCAACACATTTTCACAACTGTCAAAACACTTCTTCAGCTCATTAACTGCTAATTGTCTCATTTGATTGACGATAGCTAGCGAACGTTAGCCTAACGTACAACATGCGTAGGACAATCACGGATTAATCTTAATTTACCTCAATGTGTTTCCTGAGGTTGCACTTCATCCGGTAGGAAGGAACTTTCGTTACTATACACCACTGAAAATATGTTAGTACATTTGAAGGTGACAGGAACTGACCTCCATAACTTTTCAAAGGAAGTGTTATGTGAGACTACGTTAGACATTTCTCTCATGATATTTGACATCCTTCAGTATATATGGATGTATTCACCATGTATGTGTTTTTATTTGAGACAATGCTCAGGGGGTTCAGTCCTGCAGACCAGCTCCCAGCTCACGCCTCAAGATGGGGGTGTTGGATTAGGAGGCAGCAGAGTCCTCCTGCCGTCCCAGGGATTGATGTCAGCACTTTGAACACAAGGTCATCTTGTTGTTTTGGATCTCTACATGAACGACCGCGGGTCACTGGTTGCTTCGACATAGAAGTGCAACCCTTTGACCTTGGAACAAACCCACATTGGTTCGATACGAGAGGGATTACTGGGAATCAAGTGAACAAACAATTGCAATCCATATAACTCATCAGTCACTTGAACTCGATACAAGCCTCTCGATCAGAGCTCGTGTTTTAGCATCGGCCAGACAAAAGACCACCATTGATGTTTTTTTATAGTACTTAGTTTTTCTGGCCCCAGTGAGCCCCTGTAGTGTGGGGGTTTCACACCATACACCATACATGACATATGAACTAAATATTACACCTGATGGAGTTTAGAAAACAGAATTCCATGACAAGTAATGTTGTATAAATAAGAATGATATCATGGCGTTGCTGATTGTGATCCAGTGTTGAGTCCCAAATGTGATCGGTCAGTTCATTTTAGCCCAATGGATCTTTGAGCTTTGCAGCCGAAGCTCTCCTACAAGGGAGAAACAGGGAGAAAAGTTCCCTTATTATTTCATTAATATTTATATATATATATTTATATTTAAAAATATGAAAAACGATGACTGTGGACAATGATGCAGCATCTCTAATGCGTTGCACTAGATCTTGTAGTTGCCTATGAAAGAGGAAGGAGCAGAGGGTGGGGTTGATTTAAGTTGCACTTTGCACAATTACAAATTTCTCAGTATTTCCAAACCTGTATTTAATGTTGTAATATCATGTGATATTCACAGCAGATGTCTCACCCACAAGACGACTAAGAAGTATCTAATCCAGTTTAATAAGAAAGCAACTGTGTCAGCTTTTCCCCTCACCCAGGATATATATATATTATTAAGTAAATAATGTGGCGCTATATTGACCAATGGAAGCATAACTAACTCAACCTGCTTTCAGAACTTTATGTGATTTGAAATCATGATAATATGTGGTTCAAAACGAAGCCTGACAATAGGACTTGCTTCGCCTTGGCCAATGGGGGTCAAGTCCTCTGGCTTGGGTCTGTGGCTGGGTGGGGGAGGGGTTGTTTTCTTTCAATATCTCGTGTGAGCCAATAAGCAAGAGTGTTACAAAATGAATCCAATTATTATCTACACACCATCCCCAGCAACACCTTGCACCAGGCCACTATACTTTCATCAAGTCAAATATGGGTTTCCATATACACTTATAATAGATTATTATAGAATTGTTATAGAAATGATCCATTAATATCATTTATCATGCAATATTTCCCTTTAATTTCAATTGTTGTGTCTCTGAAGGTAGGTTATAGGTTAGTTAGTTGCCCAATATTGTAAATATGTATGCACTGTGTCTGATTACCCCACTTCTTCAGAGAGGCTAGACCCGTACAGAATTTTTATGTGTATTAAGTTACAGTTTAAAGACATTTTGAAATAGGAAATTCAAAATCTTCTGTACATTATACTCCATTAATGTATTGTTTATCAATTGAATTGAAGCTTAATATGAATATAGGAGTAAATGATGGGTCCATCGTGGTTTGTGATAACAACACCATGTTCTGTAAAGACAAAGAAACACCCCTCTCTTTATAAATATTACTGTCTGATCACATCGATGGACTCATTCAACTCAAAATAATAAGTGGTCATTGTCTCCAACTCCAGACTGGAAGAGAAAGAACGCCAGGTCGCTTAATGACGCTACTGTCCCTTTAAGAAGTCCAGCAACAATCCGCGAACAACTGTTTTATGCAAATCCGACAAGCCGAGCGTGACTCCAGCCAATCAGAGGCCAGTTCTAACCGCGGGAGATCCAAATTTCGCGGGACGAACTTTGGCGCTAAAAGAAAAGATCTGTTCTTCCTGAACTGTTCTTGTGTTGCATGGAGAGCGGAACTTCGAGGCGGACCGACAGAGTGGCAGACCGGGTCGGATTCGGCACCAGACGGACTCGTTAGAACCGGATCTCAAAGAGCCGCGACGCCTTCTGGTACTGGACTCTAAACAATACTCTGTTTTTAAAGATACTTATTTAACCGGAGTGGTTTGTAACCTGTAGAGCTTCCTCTGCACTTTGTTCCGGGACAAAGGATAACAACACCGACGAGTCCGCTGTAACTTAAAGACTCATATTATTATAAATAACAGCTACATTGTCCCTTCGTCTTATGCATTTTGCATTAAATAGATGGAACTCAAATGTATGAGTTGCTCCTGAATTTTCATTTTCTTTTCGTAAGTTAAATTCCAGTCGCTGGCTCTAGAGACACGTCGTCACACAAAGCCGATAAGCAGCAGCAGCGGCAGCAGCTCGCGGTACCGGGGACCGGCGGAGCATCGAGCGGTGCGTTCAGGGACCGGTTGGACCGATTTGCGGTTAAATTGAGTTTTTACTCGAGGAACATGATGCGGATGCCGAAAGGCGTCTCTCCGGCGGCATCGTGTCGGCCGGCCGCGGGGCTGTCATGCCCCCAGCAGAAGATCAAGCTTCTGTCCACCGGGGGAGTGAAGACCGAGTTCTTCAGCACCGGGCTGTCCAGCCCGCCGATGAGCTCGGTGCCGGCGGGCTACTTCACCCAGATCTGCAACACGGCGGCGGCCGAACAAAGAGCCAACAGCCTGTACTCAACCCCCCACGGACCCGAGGCTAAACCCATCAGATCATCCTCCGGGCGACTGCCGGTACACACACACACACACACACACACACACACACACACACACACACACACACACACACACACTACAAAACAAGCGGGCATCACAAATACACACTTTCTAACTTTTCTAAATACAAAGTGCGTCCATTGTGAGGTGTGTGTGTGTGTGTGTGGACACATGATGGGTTCCCATTGGGATGCATGCATGTGCGTTTGGAGCACGTTACGTTACATTACATGACATTTAGCAGAAGCTTTTATCCAAAGCGACTTAGAATCATCACCCAAGAGAACAAACTAAGAAGAACAAGAATACAGAAAGTAATATTTCTTCAAGAAAGTCCAACTACAAAAGTACCATAAGTAATAACACGAGTAATACCATAGGTAATAACATGAGTAATAACATAAGTAATAAGTAAGAGCTGTTTCAGTGCCACTGAAGTGCTAATCTGTGTTTCAATCCAGATATAGTCATAAAAAGATGTGTTTTTAGTTTTTAGTTTAAGGCACCGAGGAGCCACTGTGCTGCCGGAGGAGCGTGAATGGCGACGGTCCCTTTTGCCCGCCATGATAAGTGTGACATCTTTTCCCGCAGGCCAGCTGGAGCTAGACACCACCAGAGGCTGTGTGTGTGATGGGGGGGGGGGGGGGGGGTATCGTTGATAGTGTTAGGGGGCCCCTTGCTTAAGAAAAGAAAGGATGCGTGGCCCCCCCAGTGGGAGATGGCTGGGGCAGCGTCTCCACGATGAATGACCCGCCGGCGGCAGACAATAATGTCGACGCAGCAGTTTGTCCTTCTGGTCGCAGTGGACTGTCGCTCGGCTCGGGCGAGACGCGCTCCGTCGCCGTGAGCGACGCTCGTATCCGGGCAGATCCTTCTTGCGATTCCACCCACGGGGCGGCGGCTCCGACTGTCGGAAGACGGTGGAGGTCGGAGGTCGTGACAGCACCGCTGGTGGGTTTTCCTGTGTGTGTGTGTGTGTGTGCTGAGGTGAAAAGAGCCCTTAGAAAACACTAACCGTCGTTCTGGGCTGCGTGATTTGTGACAACGAAGCGTTTCATCTCTCACGTGGAAACTTCCCGTTCCTCGATGAGAGAATTGAAAAGCTTCGTGATCTCAGAGGAGTGGATCCCGCTCGGCAACGCGTCGCCGCTTCACAGCTGCCGGTGCTGGTCACAGTCGGCCGCCTCGCTCTAGCCGGCCGGCCCGGCTGTCTTTTAGAGCTCGTGCATTGTGGAGAGGCTGAAGGGATGAGGGGTGAGAGATGAGGGGTGAGGGCGCGTACAGGCAAGGGTCTTCAAATCTCATGTTCACCTTTTGCCCTTGAAGCCTGTGTTGACGAAGAGGCCCTTCAGGAGGATTAGGTGGACATAAGTAAAGTGAGAAATAGGCTACCACTGGCTTATCATATGCAACGGTGAACTTAATCACACTTCAAGTCTGTATTTCTTGGGGGGATTTATCTATGTCACAAGGTGGAAGTCTCCATTTTGTTTGTGTATGTCTCCGTTTAATCCAGCATTGAGACCCGCAAGACCATTAAGAAGTATCTAATCCAGTTTAATAAGAAAGCAACTGTGTCAGCTTTCCCCCTCACCCAGGATATATATATACATACACTACCGTTCAAAAGTTTGGGGTCACTTAGAAATGTCTTTATTTTTCAAAGAAAAGCACTGTTTTTTCAATAAAGATAACATTGATCAAAAATCCACACTATACATTGTCAATGTGGTAAATGACTATTCAAGGTGGAAACGTCTGGTTTCTAATGAAATATCTCCAGAGGTGTATAGAGGCCCATTTCCATCAAATATCACTCCTGTGTTCTAATGGTACATTGTGTTTGCTAATCGCCTTAGAAGACGAATGTCTGATTAGAAAACCCTTGTGCAATTATGTTAGCACAGCTGAAAACAGTTATGCTGGTGATATAAACTATACAACTGGCCTTCCTTTGAGCTTGAAGTTTGAAGAACAAAATTAATACTTCAAATATTAATCATTATTTCTAACCTTGTCAATGTCTTGACTATATTTTCTATTCAATTTTCAATTCATTTGATCAATAAAAGTGAGTTTTCATGGAAGACACGAAATTGTCTGGATGACCCCAAACTTTTGAACGGTAGTGTACATATATATATATTATGAAGTAAATGTGGCGCTATATTGACCAAAGGAAGCATAACTAACTCAACCTGCTTTCAGAACTTTATGTAATTTGAAATTATGATCTGTAGTTCAAAACGAAGCCTGACAATAGGACTTTAATCCAGCATTGAGAGCCGTTGATGTGACAGTTCTGTGATATTATGCCTCCGACCTGCCCACGCTCATGTAGCGTGTGCTTGATGTGGGTTGATGGGGTTTATTACACATAAATGATGCGAGGCGTTTATCAGCAGATGGTGGCGTGCAGCTGATAGCCAGACTTGTGTTTTCTCACTGATAATGGGTGTTGTCCATTCTGTCGCTCTGCCTTAAATACAGTACACGTGCATGCGTTTGAATTAGTTTTGACTGCATTCTTTTGTGATGAGTTATTACAGATCAACACCATCTACCCCGTGTTAAGGTGAAAAACAGTGATGCACTTTTGAGACGGGTTTCCAGAGTCCCGTGGTTATGAAACTTCCCCGTACATTTCAGTATATTCGATAAACCTTCTGGGGGGAAAGCACCATAACATCTGAAGAAGCAACGAGGCGGTGATGGCCTTGTATTTTGTTATTCTAAATAAACACGAAAGTAATTCCATTAGTTCCCTTTTCTAAAGGAAGGATATTAAAGTTGTTGAGCTCCTTCTCCCTTGCCTCTCAACATTTAGGTTTTCCGAGTCGCGCTGCGTTTATGTTTTCAGCTCCGGAGCATCATGCAGCAGCTGGAGGGGACGATAAATAAATGATCTGGTTTCATATAACCTGCAGGGTTCGTACGGTCATGGAAAACCTGGAAAAGTCATGGAATTTTAAAATGGTAATTTCCAGGCCTGGAGAAGTCATGGAAAAAACTTAAATCATAAAAGTTTTGGAAAAGTCATGGAAATTTGTTAAAATCACATGTTCATTTACGCCGAGTCTGAAATAATTAATATATTTTTTAAAGAAAGACGCTCAAAATATAAGCCGGCGATAGCTCTCAATACGCAACATTTTCTCCAGTTTTCATGTTTATACCGAGATTTCAGTTTGGTCATGGACATTTGGTTTAAAGTCATGGAAAAGTCCTGGAAATCCACTGGTCAAAATGTGTAAGAACCCTGAACCTGTTCACAAATGATTTAGTTTTTTTAAAATCGGTACTTCACATTAGCAGCACATGACAAAACAATAGATGCAAGGATGCCATCATGGATGATTTTTAAAGGGACAGATAAATCAACTATTTCACGTAGTAATTATTGCGCGTCCTCTTTATGTGACTCAGCAGCTTCGTGTTCAGTCACGGGTCTGATGTTTACAGGAAGTGTGGCTTCTTCACTTCCTTCAGCTTAAGCAGCACTATAAAGTCAAAGGAACAAAATAAATGCTGGATATTCCCTCACTCAAAAGCATTCTCGTGGGTGAAATGCTGTTGAAAATCCCCCAAAAAAGTGAATGTTTGACCGCTGACGTTAACTTTAGAAGAGCTTTCCTTATTAATTATGCCGACTGTAGTCAAATGCAGTGACTCGGTGATCGCCGTGGGACTTTTAACCGGGGCGTGTAGACTGTTGATAATGTCGTGTCCCTCTTGTTTCCTTTGGGGTCGACGGTGGTGTCAATGTGTTCCAGGATCCGGGCCTCCCGCCAAAGTCCACGGAAGCCCTTTCCGTCTATGACGGCTGCTTTCTATCAAATCTCGTCCTCAAAGCAAACGGATGAATGAATTTGTCTGTTTCAGATGCAAAAAAAGCCACATTTGCTTCGCTGCATCAGCATAATGTCCCCCAGGAACAATGTCCTGACTCATTCCCTGCCTGCGTCGCATGTCGCGTTCCCTGACTTTCAGGGAATGTGCGCAATCTGCCCCCAAAAAAACGGCAGCAGCATTGATATCAGCTCTATGAATTACTCTCTCTGTCACTTTTTTTGGGTAAACAAACTTATTTCGTATAACTTCCAGTGTCGTCTTGCATCGCCAGAGATTCTTCCCGGAGCCCCCGTTCAGACTGTTGACACTCGGGTGGGACGTTGGCCGTGTAGCCGACCTTACGCACTCGATCAGAATCCCTCTCTGCTGCTCTCGTTACCTTCGCATTGAAAATGCGGAAGGTTATGTTTTGATCGCTGTGTATTTATTTATTTATTTATTTATTTGTATGCGTGTTACTCGCATAACACAAAAAGTATTAAACCGAATCGCATGAAATTTGGTGGGATGATTGGTTATTATCCGGGGACCATTTGATTAGATTTTGGGATCAATTGGGTCAAAGGTCAAGGTCATGAAAAGGTCAAAATCTTCTTTTTACCATAGCGCGGTCAATTTTTATCCAATTGGCATGCAACTAATGCCAACATGTTCATAATTCAATGCCCAATCTTGTGATATGCGAAGGTATGCGCTCTACCGAGGGCCCGTTCTCGTTCACCTTGTTTTACCCTGGCCCTGGAGCTCCTCAATACGGGGGTGTTTTGCATTTCAAAGCAGCCGGCTCCCCCCCCACCTCTCTCCACCACCAACCCAAATGGGCAGATCCACCCTCCTCTTTGACCTCTTTGAGAGCCACGCTGACAATCGGCAATAGAGGCATGTTTTCCTCTTCTTTTGCCTCTCCCAGGGTGAGGTGGTGAGGTCTTTGTGCACAGAGGAGTATATATGAGCAGGCATCCTGTAACTCGCCCTCGGCTCGGATGGAAGTTGTGTCCCGGTCTGTTGGTTTGAAGAGAGGCCCGACTGCAGAAGTCATTCACGTGATGCAAATGTGTGTGTGAAACGGATCTGTGGAGATTTCCCCACAGCGGCGACGGGAATCAGCCAAAGAATGTGGAGCGAACAGCAGAAGCCTCGCGCGCCGCGTCGGGCGTAACTGGGCCGCCACGTCCCGGAGATAAAGAGCTCATCGGAGTGTATTTGTCACAGGCCGTTTCCACCTCCTCTCACAGCCACTGACCAAAGCAAATAGTGGCTTGCTACACAATAACGTGCTCACTATAATAATCGCGATGCCCACAATGCTCAGCTTTACTCTTTTATGCGCGCCGGCCTGTAAATCCACAATCAGTCGCTCTTTCTAGGACAAACAAAATGGTGTTGGCGTGATCTGATGACTCAGCAGGGAAATCCCTCGTGCGAAAAAGGGAGCACCCAGGGCCTCATGCAGCTGCAGGGTGAAACCGTTGGCTCCCCTCTTACTTCTGACACCCAGCCAAATCATAAACCTACCACGCCTGAACAATGCAGGCATGGTGCGCCTCGATCTGCACATTCAGGTCATGGAAGTTTAACGTATCCTAATTCCAGGGATGCTTTTCTTGTATTGATGACTTACGCTGGGACTGGAAATCAAGTAAAACCAGACAGATCTTCTCTCTGTTTACCTGCAGTTGACTCCGACTGCTCGAGCCACTCCACAGAGTATCCGATTCCTCTCTGTGACCCCGGCTGTTTGGCCTCTATACTGTCAGCCAACATAAATCCAGCTTTTAATCGCATGATCAGAGTGGCCGGTCTCTGCCCCGAGTGTCTCTCTGTCCGATACTGAAGTTATTTTTGCTGCGAGGGTTAAAAGCCAGCAGTCCGCTTGCTGCTCCAGATGTCACCAGTCAACAGGTGGAAGTGTCGGGCAGCACACTGGGACAATAGCGGCCTTCATTATCCACACACTCGCACAGGCGCATCCACACGTGCTCACTGCTTACGTCCATTCGGCACTTTTTTCCGTCTCTGGAAAGAAAGAAAAAAAGTCCTTTGCCTCAAACCTTTGAGCAGAAAGCACTGCAGTGACAACAAGGGGGTGACTGTTGCCAAGTGTGTGTGAGGAGGGCTGAAGGAAAGAGAGTTTGTGAGACGACACAGAGCTCAAAGAATAAGAGAGGACACGATTATAGACGACTGAGGTGAGATCCGAACCAGATGCCGACGATTACCCAGGAGCCTCGGTAATGCTGAGCGTGGCGAATGAATGCAGATTGACTGAGAATTCACTCGTCCACGGTTTTGGAATGAACTATTAACTGGCAAGAGTTGAGCGTGTAAGTTTGTCGCCGCCTTGTGCAACGTGTTCAGTGACAGTTGGTAATTTCTCAATCCTGTGAGGCTCACTTGGTTCATGTGACTTTCACTTTTGTTACATCGGGCCTATATAGGTTATTGAAAAAGTAATGGACTGGCAAAAGTGGTGCAACTATGTCACAGATAAATGGCCTGACTGTATTTCTTTACTCTATAGAAAATGATTTCTCCCTGCCTTATTTATTTATAGTTTTGTTACTATGGTATTGTTTTTGTTTCTTTATTTGCATATGTGTTTATTTTTTTGTTTTTTACTTCTCTTTATACAAAGAATCTGAAAAATTTCAATATGTGTATGTGAGATTCTGAACACTAATAAAATATAAATAAAAAGAAAAAAAAGAAAAAGTAATGGTCACATGAAGATATTATATTGTAGTGCAAAGGTTGTGTGTGTGTGTGTGTGTGTGTGTGTGTGTGTGCTTTAGATTGAAGCTGCCAGTCTGAGTGTCTGATGCATCGTGGTGATCGGGAAGTGAAACGTCTGGAAGTTTGAGAGGGGGAGGAGAGGTCCTTGAGTAATTCCACGGATTTCATTTTATTTTGCAGGCACTGGGTCGAGAGACGTTCACCCCCTTTCCCCCCACACACACACACACACACACACACACGCACACCACTCCTGAAGTGCTTGGGAAAGTGTGACGGGGGTGCTTTGTTCCTGTTGGCACATTTACGACACTTTTCAACAACCCCCCCATCTCGCACTTCCGCCAGCATTGATGTCATTGTTTCATGGGTCGGCTGGATGCGCCTCACACGCTTCATTCTCATCATACAACTTGTCAAGTCGGATGAAAGTTTGTTTCCAGCGTGACCATAATGAAGGGAACCAATATATTCACTCTCTATGTTCTTATAATGGCAGAATGATGAGGTCACAGCGGATGCTCCGTGAGAAACACCCTCTTTGCTGTCATGTGTGTATTTGTGTTAAATCGCCGTCGACTCTTTCCTCTCCAGGCTAAAAGGAAGCTGGATCTAGAGGACCCGCTTTACCTTCCGGAGTTCCGCACGCCGAAAGGCAAAGGCAGCGTCGCAGCCGGGATACCAAGTCCGAGGAGTGAGTACACCGGCGCCCGGTCGGAGGGTGGATGGGCGTGAGAGAGGAGGCGTGAGAGAGGATCGATCACACCAGACGCGCCTCCAAAAACGCGTCGCTAGCAAAGCCGTCGATTCCCTGCGGTCCGGCCTTTCGGACGCGCCTTTTAAATTCCGCGCGGCGCGTTTTTCAGGCGCGGTTAAAAGTTAAAATATTCTCAACTTTAAGCGCGAGGCGCGGAGGAGCACCGCTCATCAATGTCACACTCGGCCGAGGCAGCCAATAGGATCAAGCAGGAGGCCCAAGGCAGCCAATAGGATCAAGCAGGAGGTCCAAGGCAGCCAATAGGATGAAGCAGGAGGCCCAAGGCAGCCAATAGGATGAAGCAGGAGGCCCAAGGCAGCCAATAGGATGAAGCAGGAGGCCCAAGGCAGCCAATAGGATCAAGCAGGAGGCCCAAGGCAGCCAATAGGAGCAGGAGGCTTTCCTTCCTGTTTTCCGACGAGAACCTCATATTAGCGTTTTTTAATGACGAAGAGTTTTATAATTCTAAATCTAAACACGACTCAAACTGACTCCCGCTCGGTCGGAAGTGCGACTGAAAGCCTCGCCATCGAGACACCATTAGCGGAATAGATGGTGGTATTCGCCGGACTCTTTCCTTTCTTTTTTTAAAATATCTTGAACCCAAAATCAATGGTTGGTTTTGCCCGGCACGTTTTTGCCGAGGCGTTTTTGGTGCGGCTGCGCTTTTAAAAGTGGCGTCTGGTGTGATGGCGCCGTAACGCAGAGGCCTTTGTGCGTAGATACTTGAGCAGCACACGCGCGAGTCGTGGGATCTGCGGTGGCAACGTCTGTCGGGCTTCTATTCAGAACAAATGGGGAGAGGGTATTCAAAGAGACAAAAAAAGAGAGATAAAAAAGTCCACGCGTTGTCTTTCGCCGGTTTGAAATCTGCATGACAGTAGAGGGATTATTTAAAGTGGATAAATGTGATTTTCTGAAGTCGCTCGACCATTGTAATATTTGCTTTTTTACACACTTAGTCATTATATCCATGACACTCGTGATTATTACAAACAAATATATAACAGAAATATTCTGTTCGACAATATGAGCGATATCGATATCACGGTCATTGTTGTGACATTTTATTTTCTTCATATCGTAAGAAGGTTCTGATTCTGATTTATCTTCTTCCACCTTTTTATATTCTGGTGAGGAGACCCAGCTGTGGGATTTTAAACATTTGACATCCTCCACTACATTATTGCATGTAAATATATCGATTGAATTTCAATTTAAATATTATTTTTTCTGACTTACTTTCACGATGGCTTCCTACATATCTATGCATCTTTATCAATGAGTGCTGCTTTCTGTCCTCCTCATTTGTCTGTTTCTCTGCCCTCAGCTCCAAAGTCTCCGGGCGAGCGGACGCGGTACGACACGTCCTTGGGCCTGCTGACCAAGAAGTTTGTGGGTCTGATTGCGGAGTCTCCTGATGGAGTTCTTGACCTCAACTGGGCCACTGACGTTCTGGAGGTCCAGAAAAGGCGCATCTATGACATCACCAATGTCCTGGAGGGAGTCCAGCTCATTCGAAAGAAGTCCAAGAACAACATCCAGTGGCTGTAAGTACCAGTGGGAGTATTTGAACACTTTAGATATCCTCTACTGCAACTTAAATTATCACCTTACATTAAAAAGAAAGGTCAAAATGTTGTGTTTATTGAAACACTGTTGTGTGCTACAACTCAATAGATGTATTCCTTCTTACACTTAGCTCATCTGCCCTCTAGTGGCCGGTTGGGGAACTTGACAACATCAAACAACCTCCACTGAACTTTGTGTGTTTGAGTTATGACATCGACAGTTTCTACTGCAATCAGATCCTCACACATTGATTTAAAAATAAAAGGTTTATTTGTGTCTTTGTAGGGTTGGAGACGTATTTGAGGGTGGTGCAGGCGGAGGAGAGAAGGCCTGCTCCCTGAGGAAAGAACTTGGAGAGCTGGAGAGAGTAGAAAAATCTCTGGATGAACTGATCCACTCCAGCACCGCAAAGCTCAAACGACTCACCGAATATGAAGACAATAAGAGATATCCTTTCCGCCCAGCTGTGTTTGCTTGTTAGTTAGTGTGTGAAAGATAAACGTCATTCTCTGGTGACGCGTGCAAAGAGCCACTTCATTTTCCGCCGCCGTTGTCCCCCTTGACCAGCCGCTGTACGTTAGGCTATGTGACCTATCAGGACATCCGCTCCATCGGCACTCTCCGAGACCAGACGATCATCGCCGTCAAGGCCCCCGCCGACACCAAACTGGAAGTGCCAGACACGGCCGGGGTGAGAACACAGCATTTCAACAGCATTCCACCTGGAATGAAAACTCTCCATGAGACAAATACATGCAATGCAACTGATTTATTTGGACTATGTATTCATACCGTCTTTTTCTATATTTCCCCCTTGCAGCAGGGGTCATTACAGATCTATTTAAAAAGTAAGAATGGACCCATTGAAGTCTACCTGTGTCCAGAGGAGGGTCTTGAAGATGCCAGCCCGGTGAAGAGCGCCGCCACCCCGAAAAAGGAGTTCCCTCAACCCCTCGGCCCGCCCACGGCAACCACGATGGCGCCGCCGAGCTACTGCATCAAAGAGGAGCCGGCTGACTGTAAGCTGGGTTTTTCCTACGGCTTCGTGTCCATTACAGCAGGATTCAGACTTTAAACTCTCACTGGGAGCTAATTGGTCGGTGGGTCTCTTTACTCCGACGATAAGCCCTGATTGCAGCTGTGTGCTGGTCATGGAGAGCTACGTAGCATCGTAGCTGTAGCTAGCGTGGCTCTGTGTAAGTAACGACACGACACGGTCACCGAAGTCTTTCTTGAAACGTTTATTTTCATGTTTACAGAAAGATTCTTAACCCTCCTGAATCTGCAGTCCAGTGAATCGAGTCAGGTTTTGACAAGGAAACGGACAATATCATTCTCCATCAATGATACACTTTAGTGCAGTTTAAAATGCCAAAAGCATCAAATAAAAAATATATACACTACCGTTCAAAAGTTTGGGATCACCCAGACAATTTCGTGTCTTCCATGAAAAATCACACTTTTATTTATCAAATGAATATAAAATATAGTCAAGACATTGACAAGGTTAGAAATAATGATTAATATTTGAAGTATTAATTTTGTTCTTCAAACTTCAAGCTCAAAGGAAGGCCAGTTGTATAGCTTATATCACCAGCATAACTGTTTTCAGCTGTGCTAACATAATTGCACGGGTTTTCTAATCATCCATTAGTCTTCTAAGGCGATTAGCAAACACAATGTACCATTAGAACACTGGAGTGATAGTTGATGGAAATGGGCCTCTATACACCTATGGAGATATTTCATTAGAAACCAGACGTTTCACCTAGAATAGTCATTTACCACATTAACAATGTAGAGAGTGTATTTTTGATTAATGTTATCTTTATTGAAAAAACAGTGCTTTTCTTTGAAAAATAAAGTCATTTCTAAGTGATCCCAAACTTCTGAACGGTAGTGTACATTTTCATTATAATGTAATTTAATGAAGAAATAATTCAAACAAGTGCACTAAAGAACATTTGAATAGATTGCTCTGAAAACTATGAATAAAAATGTCGGCGAATCACAAGGATAATGGTGAAAAATGTAACTTGTCGTTGAAAATGCAACTAAACTCAAACACGGTGATAATAATAAGAGCTTTTAGCATTCGAGAGACAAATGAACTCCTTTGTCCTTTTCTTCATCGCAGTCACCATCTCGACAGCGGCGGCGGCCGCCAGCTCCTCTGCTGCAGCCTCCACTCTGCTGGACGTGGAGCGTCTGCTGGGGTTGCCCCCCAGCCTGCTCCAGATGACGGAGGACCAGCTGCCCTGCACCTCCTTCGCCTCAGACCCCAACACCCCCTTCGTCAGCTTCTCTCCCCCTTTGGACCATGACGATTACCTCTGGAGCCTGGAGGATAGCGAGGGAGTGTCAGATTTCTTCGACACCTATGATCTTGGAGAACTGTTGAAGAGCTGAGGTGTGGATGAAGTGGGCAGGAGGACATTTGGGGAGATTATGGGGGTAAATATTTAA
Source organism: Pseudoliparis swirei (assembly GCF_029220125.1). Lineage (NCBI taxonomy): Eukaryota > Metazoa > Chordata > Actinopteri > Perciformes > Liparidae > Pseudoliparis > Pseudoliparis swirei. The sequence goes on from NC_079398.1 coordinate 4,636,891, forward strand.
TTTATTGCCATCTCAAGGTAGGAAAATAATACACTATAAAGCCATAACTCTTGAGTTTTTACCATGCCTGTTTTAATGTTAATGAGTCCAAAGGAGGAGTCTCCCCCACCCCCCGTCTTGTTTTATTGTAACAAACATATTTTGTACATAACACTGATGGTACTGGAAGGTCGGGTGAAGGTTGCCGTTTAAAAAGCAGACACTGTTTTGGATAATTCACATTTTCAGATTGCGCTACAAACACAAAACATGTAATAACTCTTACGCAGTAGTTATCGTGCATATCACATCATCACCATCTGTTTCATTCGGTTCAGTGTGACAACTCAGGAATGGTTTTCTTCCTCGTTTCCAAAGTCTAAATATGTAGTGCCGCTCTTCGGCCCGTAGGGGGCAGCCTTGTATTATGTCAGCTTTAACTGCCGTGCAGCTTTACAGGATTCAATCACTGGACTTCAAGAACTCACCGGGTGGGTTTTTCAGACCGTACCGTCTTCAACACTGACCAAATCCAGCTGTGAATAAAGCGGGTCGGCGTCGCTCCACAAGCATCTCCAGCTTCAGACGGTATCGTGTGAAATCACATTTGGAGCTTGTGTTCTTTTTGCTCACGTTGCTTCTGTCCGATGAGGCTAGCTCTTTCCTGCCTTGAGCTTTTTGTCGGGCCTCGCACCCGTTTGGTGCCAAATTGTGTGCCATAATGTGAAAGGCAGCTTCTGATCCCAGAGAGTGGACCCAGATCCAGAGTTAATGACTCATAATAAGTACTTTGTCAACACACGCTCTCTTCGACTGAGCAAGAGAGTCACTCTTGTTGGTTTGGCAGCTTTATTGTGAATCCAGGTGCTCCTCTATGGATAAGAGTTTTCTCATTTTGATTTAAATTGTTTGATTCGGTGGTGTGAAACTACTCTTGTATTTCTGAGGAAATAACCAAAATAAATTAAATGCAGCATCTGTGTTGCAGATGTGGGGGTTAATTGATGAATTAATGTTTACTTAGAGTATAGATTAGTGTTTTCTCTTGTTCAAAAATGAGTGCAGTCTGTTGATCTAGCAGCAACAGAAACCAAAAGGTATTTGTACCTTTACTGTTAAAGTGTCACGCCCATGAATGCTTCCCCACACGCGGCGGTGCAACCCTTTAAAATGTCAAAGACATGGATCCGAGGTCGGATTTGGCGGCGACTTGTATCTTTATTTTTCGAAGCGTTCTCGACATTTGCAAATTTGAATTTCATACTGATGTGTTTTTGGCTTGCCCGCTTCCCTGCGGAGGTGAGCTAACTGTCCTGTCCTAACGAAACTTGAAAATGTGTGTTTGTGTGTGTATTTTTGACAGCTTGGGAAATTAGTGTCATGGTGTGTTTGTGTGTGAGATTTTACAATGTAGATTAGAGAATGTAAATTCAGAATTTTTAGGTTTATTATTATTATTATTATTTTTCAATGAGCATTATTTTGTTGGTATTTGTACATAATTTGTTTTGTATTTATACCTATTTTTTCTGAATTTTTCGAAAGTCTTTTTTACAGAAGACTAAACTGTTCTTGTATAACATGCGGCACTTAATATTTTGTAATATTGTGTGGTCTGTTTGAAATGATTAAATAAATTCTGAAGCCATGGTTTACACTTGGTTCTCCATTTTTATTGGACTCACCTGTCATTTCAGGAACCTTTTTCTTCCTAGCAAATATTTGTATTAACTCAAGTACAGTTGAAATACACAAGTCAACGCAGCATTCATCTCCACACATCGTTGCAATCCTCCAAGTCTCTATAATGTATTCCTGAATATGACCTGACTTGCTATCAAATTCACTATCATAAAGGATTTTGTGCAGTCTGATGCGGCGACCACTCCCCGGCCTGACATCCTCTCCCCGCTGTAACGCCATACCTCCGGCCATCATTCCATCGCTGAGTCTTTTCCCACACTCGTACTGGATCGGTCCCGTCCCTCCATCTCCCTTGCAGCTTGTGAGGTCAAAGGTCAGGGATGTCTATGTACAGATTGTAAAGCACTCTGAGACAAATGTGTAATTTGTGAAAATGGGCGATACAAATAAACTGAATTGAATTGAATTATATAGCAGAGAGACAATCAACCTGATACCCACAGCTGAGGCCAATTAGACCTCTTCCCTGCACCTGTTCCCTGAGCCACTCCCCCACACACCTCCACAGCTGAGCCTAACCACGCCCCAGCCACCACAGTGACGTGTTTTCTGACATCATATTACATGCACAATTATGACTCACTAACCAGTTTGACTGCCTGTTACCCATCTGGGTTTTTTATTTATTTTTAAATCTGGCCATACCAACTGTGATGACATGACAGGCATGGCTGTGGGAGACGGTTGCCTGTGGGAGGGTGTTGCCGGCCGTGTTGTCCACAAAGGACAGACATGACTGGCTGAGCCTGATGACGCTCGGTCACGTGAGTCAGCGGCGACGTCGTGATCTCAGCAGAAGGTGTCACAAAGGGTCGCAGCTCTTGTCGCGGCATAGATGTTCCGCGGTGGTTAATCCTGGTGCAGTTCTGCAGGTTCTTGAATCTGATTGTTACCAGTCATGTTCTTATTCCAGCGGGAAACTGTTCAATAATGAATCAAACCTCTCTCTCTCTCTCTATCCAATCCTCCCATTCTCACTTAACCAGAAGAGGGGGTATTTTACGGTAAGCCTGGGCCTCCTGGCCTGACAGGGGGAGTAAATTGATAGCAGGACTAGTGTAGCTGAGTCAACAGTGGAGAGAGATATTTGGGGGGGGGGGGCTGCAACTCCACTGGGCTGCTGGGAAATCCTGGCAGCTTGAATCTTTACTGGAAGATGCCGCTCCGACCTCTGCGCTGCAGCGCGTGTGTGTGTGTGTGCGTCAGAGTGTGTGTGAGGCTGTGTGTTTGGCGGAGCTCACTTCCTCACAGCCAAATCAGACATGGTGCAAAGAAGGAAGGAACGAGAGAAAAGCTCTTGATGGGAAATGGCAATGAATAGCGAGGTGGTGTTAGGAAGGAAAAGGTGGAGACAGGGAGGGAAAGCACACTCCAGTGAGTGTCCTCAGACAATGAACTTTCTATCTATCTCCTTTCCTCTTCCTCCCCGTGCCGTGCATCTCCCCCCCTCGCTCCCTCCCTGCAACTTCAAAAATACAATTTTCTTCTGTCGGTTCCCAACTCTTTCCTCCCTCGCCCCCCCCTCGTCCTTCGCCCCTGTGTTCTTCTTATGTTTGGAGCCTCGCCTGAGCAGACCGGTTGGCTCAGTTTTACAATGGGACCGGGCTGGAAGGCTGGCAGACGCACACAAAGGCTCTACTTCTTTACAAGCGGCCGCACAGCAGCTGAAGGAGGGTATTGTTGGGCCACAGCGAGGCTCTCTCTCTGCATTACATCAGCATGGACAGAAACACATGCTGGACGTTTGTGACAATACACACCGACATGTACGACATGCAACGTTCATCCGGAGCATATTCCCTCTTTCCCTTCGCTGATGTTCTCTCTCACACACATGCAACGGAAACAATGAGTGAGTGAGGCCCTGGTGAACCGGGTCAGCAAACCTATTGATTTGGGTCGGCGTTGTTTGGAGTTTGTCGCGTGCCCTCACTTCCTCACAGGAGCGGACATTTCCTCAGACTGCTCAAGAGGTGGAAGAGAGCGTCTCCCCCCATGGCTTTCCCTTTTGGAGACTTTGTGTGTGTGTATTTTTTATTCAGTCGATCAAATACAATACAATATTATTATATATAATATACAAAACAGAAAGACTGAAAAGGTATAGAAGCAAAAATATGCTTATATATTCCTATCCTAAATTAATATCAAATAAATCAGAAAATTTATATAAAATAATAAAAAATAACAAAGAAAATTAAAATATAAAAACAATACATACACATACATATATATATAAATACATACATATATATATGTATACATATATACACATACACACATACATACAGACGCACTTCCACATACATCTTCCATAAATACATTTCAATCACATTTATAACTCTCAAGAATTGTTTTATAAATAATTCCATTGTGAAATATTTAACAACATTATTGGTATAAAGTAATAACGTAAGAAGGTAATAAAGAAAAATAACAAATAAAATAAAAAAATGATATCTATCTATCTATATATACATATACACAGATATACATCTTAGTTCACACTGTGAATTGTGCGTCGCCTTCATTTGCATGAGAACACATTGCAGCTATTTGTTTTGTTATCGTGTGATTTTCACTTTGTGCTTCCGGAGAAATAGTCCTTTCGGCAGTTCGACACTAAAAGATGTGTGTTGGTGTGTGTGTGTGTGTGAGAGAGAGAGAGAGAGAGAGAGAGTATGAGTGTGTATGCAAGTACAATACAGATATCAAATGCTGTGCATGTGCATTTTGGTGAACACTTGTGTTGCTAAGTAAACAGACGTGTGACACAAACAGCAGATTGTGTATCTCTGTGAATGTAAACACGGTGACACCGTGTCTGCACACAGTCAAGACACACAGACATTTGGCTTATTCACCGTAACAGAAGCTGAATAAGCACTTCCAGATAAATGAACAACATGTCACCACAAAGTGAGTTAGTTTGTTCAGAGGGGTTAAAATAACCGCAAGTTGCCGATAGAGCTGGGACAAATTATCCCTTTTTTAAAAAGCTCATGTACAGGAGAATCTGTGGTTTTGTGGTCCAACCAAAGGGAGCCTCTGTATTTGCTTCTTAAAATCACCCGTCTGCACTTCAGAGTGTCTCACCGCTCGTCCCCGAGGCAATGCTCACTGATACACCTCTTTTCTATGAGTTGACAGGCTTGACAATGCCAGGCATGCAGGAGTTATGTTCTATACACAACTCTTGTATTTTCTTTTTCCACCTCTCCGAAGCACTCTTTCCATTTCAATCATTCCTTCAGAGGATTTCAGAAAGTCTGATGGCTTTTACTACAAATTAGAGGAGTGGTCAAATACTCAGGGGTCAGATTTGGGTTTGGAGGGAAATGCAAATATAGATGCAGGGTGGTGTAAACACACTGACAAGTAAAAGATCATTAAGGGGTGCCGGGGTTGCTTTTTTGTTGTTTTTCTGTAGTTGTTGTTTTGTTTTTTTGGGGTATGTATGTATGTGTATATGTGTATATAAGTATGTGTATATATGTATGTATGTGTGTGTGTGAGTGTGTGTATGTATATTTATGTATATATATATTTATGTTTATGTCTGACATTGTTGTACTTGTTTTATGTTTATATGTCTAAACGAATAAAAATAAAAATGTAAGTGACAAAACAGAAAGTCAGAGGGTCTTCAGAAATCCTCCCTCAATAAAACATCCCTTTCATGAGATGAAGAGGAGGAGGAAGAAGCTTTGGAGACTAACTCCCTACTGGAGTGTGGATGAACTTGAGCTGAGGTGCGTTCAGGTTCCTCGCACATACAATATTTCCTGTGTCACATTTGTTTTTGGTGAAACATCAGAGCTTCGACTTGGACGTCTCCACCTCCCTGCAATGCTCTTTCCAATAAACATCACCTCATCCAATGAAATGCCGGCCCCTCAGTTTAGTCTGAATGAGGTATTATGCATCTCCATGGCAACCAGCACACTGCAGACTCTCTGGAGTTTGCATAGAAATGAGAAGTAAGAATGAAAGAGGCGAGGGCAAGGAGACACGCAAACTTCTCTCTCTCTCTCTCTCTCTCTTTCTCTCCGAAAAATAAGAACTCATGTTAATTGAGAAATCTGCAATGTTTTAAAAATAAATTCGAATGCAAAACTCAAAATCTCTCTCTCTCCCCCCCCCCCTCTGTCTCCCTCTCTCCCCCTCTCTCTCTCTGTGTGTTGTCTCTCTGCCAGAGAGCGCAAACATTCCCACGTGATGATGGAGTTTGCTCCCTCCCTCTCTGGGCGGACAATAGCGTGCTGGCGCACCTCCACGCGCACACATTCGCGCAGTGGAGCCTGAACTCGGTCGGGACTCCTCGGGTCGAGCTTCAGACACGTTGTTCACCTCAAGGCGCTCTGAGGGGTCAGCTCTCTCTGAACACAGCCTCTTGTATGGAGGAGCAAAGTCTTTATTGTTCATCAAATGGGAATCACGTGCGCGCGTGAAACTTCGGCTCGCGTTCCCCTCCAGTGATCGTCAGATTGTGCGCGGAGCTCTCAACATGCCGGAGAGAATCAGTATTTCGGACTTTGTGGTCCTGACCAACGAGGATTTGTCTTCGCCGGGGACTTCAAGTTTTCAGTCCAAAATGAGCGACTGTCGGAACACAGTTTCAACCGTGGATGAGGTGAGAGAGGAGGAGGGAGGAAGAGGAAGAGGGGAGACGGTGTGGAGAAACGTGCACCTTTTGTCTGTTGTTTACCTGTCCGCGTAGCTTAGCATAGCGCGTGTGGCTTCAGCTGCAGCTCGCGCTGCGCTCACCTGAGACCAGCTGAGGCCAATTCCATCCGAACGGCTGCAGTAGCTTCTTAATGATAACTTTTTATGAGCATAAACTTATTGGTGCATATCAGTGGTGTGCTGTTTTCCGGGTGACCAGATGCTCTGCTGAACCCCTGTTGGGTCACATGGGACGAGGATGCTGGTCGGAACCGGACCATTCATATTGTGGTTTTATAACATGTTAAAATTGGAGGCACACTACTGATGCATGGTTTATTTGGCACTGCTTGTCAAGTTCTGTGTGTGTGTGTGGTGTTCAGAAAAGTCTGGATGTTGACACTCATGGTTATCCAGTGCAGGCTGCATGTCCTGGTTCAGCAGAACAAGTGGAAGGGTTACGCGAGGTGATGAAGCATATCCAGGGTGTTCTTGGCCTTGTCTTCTGACTCAAACTGAGATGGGAATCAAACCGAACACCCACCCACAGCAGACATGCCAGACATGTGGCCCTTTGACAGAATAAGGCGTTGTTTTGTGAGTGTAAGCGTGCTCAGAAATGGTTCCCTGACTGTCAGTCTCAATCCCTATTTGAGGTTTGTTTTGGTTTGCATTTTATTCTCATAGAACTTCCCGCCGAAGGAGGAAGTCGACTGGCTGCTGCCAGGAAGCGAATCATCAAAGTGTGCACACGACTTGATCCTCCCTGGTCCGTCTTCCTTGTGACATACCGGTGTGGTTCAGTGCTCTACTGTCACCCTGGTTGAAGAGAGAGTTCACGTCAGTTGGAGTCACAATAGGGTTGCTGTTGCAAAAATGAAAACTTCGGATCAGTTTCCTAAAATGCCACAAGACAACATGTGGGTGGAGATGATTTAGTTTCCTATGCAGTAGAACTTCCGTCTATAGTGCAGATATCCTGATATTTCACTGATATTGGACGATGGACTCCAATGTCTCGTCAGAAGTTTGAGATATGAAAGGTCTTCATTGAAGTCTTCATCCTGGCTAGAAAATGGCAAAAGAAAGATGTCGAGGGTTCATAAAAAAGAGTTTTAATCAGCTGTCTGCTATATTTATCTTCTGATAATACCCTCATTAATGACCATGACATACTGGAAAGTACATAGCTGGAATAGCTGTTCTGGGGGAGGGGCATGTCGGAATCCTACACATGTGCACACACAAAGACAGACAGACGCACACACACACACACACATATGTAAATGCGACCGCATCTTTAAAGATAGATCTCTGGTTATTATGTTTAGTCTTCTCAATCCAGCCAAGCCTGATTAATGGCTCGGGCAAAGTGTGGGCATGTGTGTGTGGTGTCGGCGGAGGGCAGGCAGACAGAGACACCATTTAGCCCAACACACACTCGGCTGCTTGTTACTTATTATTCCTGATTAGAGGCAACGATAAAGGGAGAAGGAGGGGGATAAGGAACGGTTTCATTTACGATAACTTCAGCTATAATTGTCTGAATGTCATTCCCACACATAGCAACACGTCTAAAGTTTCCCCTCTCATGGTTAACATGTCTGTTGTAGGTTTTGTCATGCTTTTTGAATGTGGTAAATAAGGATCAGATAGCAGTTAGTCACGCACTGCTGCCGGCAGTCGCCACACACCCTGAAAACAGGTGAACACAACCTCGCACATAGGCACACAAATGCTTTTTCAACATCGATAACCTTGCAAGTGGCGGGCATCACCCTCGCCAGAAGGGATGTGCGTGTCATTTCGTCTGTCTCGATGAAGCGGTTGGTTGTCTGCCAGTTGGTATGTTTGTGCGCTGTGATTTATTTCACAAACTTCAACAAACACAACCTGTTCTATTAACCTGCACCAGCTTGTTTCCACTGTTTATCCCCCGTCTGCCAACCACCTTACCAAGTAGAGGAAACTGCAGCAGCAGCAGCAGTGAGCAACTCCCAACTGCAGTCTCCACAAAATCACTTTCCCATTCATTGTCTGCAGGGAGGCATTAGAGAACACACACACACACACACACACACACACACCTCCTTTTAATTAGAGAACTAACCCTTGGGGAGTGGATCGGAAAACATCATCTCACAAGGCCGAGTCTCTGTTAAGTCTAGATTACTGGCTCATTAAAGTTATTTCTAGTGGCATGTAGGTGGAGTGCGGCGTGCCGAGCTCAGTAAAACAAGTGGCCTGTGTACGGAGAATAAACAGGAAGTAGTTTCAAACCTTTTGGGTTTGGAAGAGACTACTTATCCAACTACAACGAAACCAACTGAAAAAGGTGCAATAAACGCGCTGACATCACTCAGGTTGCACAAGACGAGACAGACGGTTGACTTGCTGACAAGCGCTGACTCACCTGTCAGACCGTGAGAAAATTAATCATAACTGATAGAAACACACACACACCTCTACTGTAAACCTTGACAACAGTGCAGCAAACACAAATCAAACATCAATTCAGCCTTTTTTGGTTCCTATTTTGACATGTTTGAAAGATTGTAACCTGTACTCGGGTCTTTTCAAATCAATGAGCCGGACTACTCTATGGGATCAGGGCAACATTGGATTTACATGCATGGAGTCTTCCTTATATTTAGTAATAGTAATAGCTTTCTTCAGTTTTCTTTAATGTTCACACCTATATGTGTCTCCTTGCCATTGCAGTCTCTGGAGATGGACCACACCGCTCTGCAGAGGATGAAGAAGATGATCAAAGCTATACACACCTCTGGACTCTGTGAGTGTCGATGCGTCACATGGTCGGGTGTCATTCATCGTGGTGTTCGTTCAGTTGGCTCATCCACAGCCCTTTGAGGCCTTCTTATCCATGTTGGCTTAAAATCATGCATGAAAGTTCATTCGTGACCTTGGAAATGGTTCTTTGAGGGCTTGAGGCCGACTTTTACAAACCTTCCAACAGCACACGGACCAGGCGATGCAGGAGAAAGCTCCACGGAAACCTTGAGTTGGGATTGTTCTGTCAAACTACTATTCATCAGGTCAAGATCGAACTTTGACCGTTTACGTTGTCGTGTTGCTACATGACTACACGACGGCATTCGGCTTGAAGTTGGACGGCTGCCTCTACAAACGAAGCATGTGAACTCTGCAGCTGTTCAGTGCAAAGAGGAGCCTCCACATCCATCACCGTACAATACTTAAGATGACGTCATGAAGCTGATGCAGGCAGAGGTGTTTATGTGTGAGGCCCATTGTGATGGGACCAGAGCGTGTGGAATGCTGCGTGATTGTGTGTTTATATCCATATGGAGTGTACGATTTTGGTGGTGTGTGTTAAAGCAAATGGTATGTGTGGTTTCGGCAACAAGGAGGTTCTATACAGCGACCTGCCGGCTGCACTGGGTCGCTCAGTGAATGTTTAGCTGGAGCCTCTGAGTCGCAGTGCGTCGCCGTTACTTGTGTTCACCTCAACGATGCGCGGGGGAAACGGAGGAACCGCACGGCGTATCCTTCAGTGGGTTCTCCTGTGCTCGCTTACAAATCTGCTTCCCATTTTTAGGGCTGCAACTCATAGCCTTTTCGTAAAAATGACTCAGAGAGCCATCTGCTCCGAATTAAGCAATCGTGGTGTGATCGGCAGCCGCAGAGCTCTATGGATGTTGTCCATTTACTCTACTTCTTTCATTATTCCTCTCCGTCTGACAGGAATCGTATGGGTTAGTTCTCGTAATATGACCATGGGAGCCTCTCCCCGCCGCCCCCTTCTATCATTATATTGTTGAACCCCTGAATCAGTCCTGATGTTTATCGACAGTCTGACTCACCACCACACACACGGACACAGTTGTACGCCTGCCCCTCCCCCGCGCAAGAAGTCTGATGGTCCGTTACTGTGTAACACACACACACACACATACACATACATACACACACACACACACACGCGCAGTGAGATGCTCTTCTTTCGAGCTTGATTCCTATAATCTGCTAAGTACCACTTCTCTGCCAAGATTCTGTGGCCTGCAAGGCTGTGTGTGTCCTGGCTGAGGAGTCGAGGAGTTGAGTTGCTCTTCTGGTATCATCTCTAAAGGTCGGCTGTAAAGTCATCTCCTCTGTGACGCAGTGTTGTCTGATCGCTGCATCATGTCTGCTGTGTGTTATATCTTTCTGTATGCAGCCATGAAGGCTCAGTTCTTCCGCTTGATTTTGTCTCCTCCGTGCTGCAGTGAGTCTGGATATGTTCCTTAAATTCACGTTTTTTGTGGGTTTCACTTTTCTCTTCTTCAACTAGTTAACACAACTGTGTCAACACAACTGTGTCAGCCTGTCTCCCAGCTTCCATGTCATATTTTTCTTGAGGTGGAATCTGGAGCAGAAGAGAGTACCCGACTAAACTTCCTGCCTTTGTCTGTGTGGTCTGCTCGGGACACGTGTGCAGATGTTTCTTCTGTACTATTTACTTAAATTGTTCTAGATAATTAAACGATGAATTCAATTATTTCATTTTTTTTCTTCCCGAAAGTCATTTGAGATGATTTCCATGGAGCTTGAATTGTAACTTTTGTTTATTATATGTACTCATCTGAGCCTCACTAAAAAAAGGCTGTAGGGTAAAACTTCCCTGAGTGAAATGTAAACCGATGTGGTGCCCAGTCGGAGCGCAGATTCTTTTCCATCAGCCCCTTTCCACATAAATTAAACAGACTGAGAGCCCTCTAAGGTCACGACCCCTGGGAAAGTGACCTATAAGCCCCAGAGAAGCATGGGTCCCGATATGTTTGCCTGTCTCCAGCTCCAGCATGTGTAGAAACCAGGACTAATTTATCCCACATGCGTGTCTTGTTAAAATACTGCCGCCGCCGCCACAGAGCAAGGCAATGTGCTGCCTTAAGATTTACCCGACGTGTAACTCAAGCCTGAGTCGCCTCTTTAACTTCACTTTATTTGCGTGCGTGTTGTGTTTCAGCCCACGTTGACAACAAGGAGCAGTATGTTGAGCTGCTGGAGAACCTGGGGAACAGCCACCTGACCCAGGACAACAACGAAGTCTCCACAGGGTTCCTCAACCTGGCTGTGTTCACCAGAGAGGTCACGGCCCTCTTCAAAAACCTGGTGAGGGAAGAGAAAACGTGATGGTTTAGATTATCGTCCAGTGTTTTGTTTTTCATGAATCACTCGCTCAAAAGGACTGACTCACCATGTTTTTGAATTGTCTACACTCATTCCCAGAAATGGGGCTCCATAGGGAGACATCAGTGTGTTATAGAGTGTGTGCATGTGAGTGTTTGCTCATATTGCAAGAGATAAGGATAAGGGCCACCTGTAACATGTGGAATATGGTTACCTGCTTTGCTTATTTGCTTTTTCTATGTTTCAGGTGCAAAACCTCAACAACATCATGGCATTTCCTTTGGAAAATGTGCTGAAGTCAGAACTCCGGGACAGCAGACTAGTGAGTCTCGATGTTATTATAAATGTATTAAATAGTAATAAATTGCTGGCTTAACTGTTATTAGAACACCACACCTGTAGTACACCAGTCTGTAATGTCCACTGATGTGATGTTTTATAGTTTTTATTTGGGAACATGAACAGCAAAGACATATCCTCATCAATAAATCATAGCTTCTCAAAACGGACAAAACAAAAACACCTTTTTTGATATTGATGTTACAATATTTTAGAGATATTATTAAGAATTCTAGAAGAAACATGTCTGGCCTTTAATTGAAATTATATTAAATAAAGTTATTGCCAAGCTCTACAGTGAATAAAGAAGCACTTTTCAAGATATTTATATATCTATATATATAATCACAATGTAAAATCAGTGTCATGGTGGATTTCCTCATAAAGCAGGTAATCCTGCCTGTCTTTATCTTGGATGCAGCTGAGCCTATAAGACGTGGGATAAATTGAGGCTGTTCATGCAGATTAATGAGTAAGGCGGAGTAGTGTCCCAACACTGTACCGCTCTGTCTCGCTCGTATTTGTCCTTTTGTTTTGCTTTGCTGGCAGATTAGTGAGTAATAACAAGTCGATGCTTCAGTCACTGAACATTGCTCCACTGTAACTGCGAAACGAGACAACGTGCTCCTGGAATCTGGTTTAGCCAGATAGCCGACTAGTTAGCATAATGTGAGTAACCGTGGCGTCCCGTCTGGCTCTATTCGGATCCACGCCGATAATCACCAGTTGACCCGACTGCATGTGGACGAGTGACCATATTAACTCTTCTCTTGTCTTCTCTACAGGAGCTCAAGAAACAGATGGAGAAGAGTTGGAAGGAGTATGACGTGAAAATGTAATTAACCACACACTTAACTTGTTACCTCGCCTTCGCGCGGCGACGTTGTGCGTCTGTGGTCGACTTCTTCACCGTGAAGCCGGATTGCTTCACGAGATAAAAAGGAATTGGAGCCGAAGGAGAATCACGTGGCACATATTCAGTTCTCGCTAGAGTGAGGTTAATATGATGATAGTTCACTCCCCAAGGCCTTTATCCATTACTGTGCTATTAAATAATCTGAGGTTTTGCACTTTGCATCGATGGGCAGTGTTGCGAAGGGTTTTATTACTCCGATGCTTCCCTTCATCCAACTGACTTTATCTTCTTCTCTCTATGAGGAAGGTGATTGAGTCAGAGGAATAAAATGCTCGGAAGGTTAATCATTACAGAAAAAGAGAGTTGAGCAGACGGGCCAAATAATAGTGACGTAAATGGTACACATGATTCTTTCTTCCTTTTGCTCTTTTGCTCCCCTCCCCCCCCCCTCTTCAGAGGGAAGCTCGAGAAGGAGAAGACCCGGCAGCTGGGTCTGATCAAGGCCGAGGGATCGGACGGCGGGGAGGACATGGAGAGGGAGAGGCGGACCTTTCAGCTGCAGATGTGTGAGGTGAGGGATTAGTGCCAGTCACAACACCGGAGCCAGACACCTCTCCCATACCTGAAGTCCTGATTTAGTTCACATGGGTGGTCTGTTTGTGGATTCCACGGTCGGCTGCACGGCGAGGGTCCATCCCTTCTGCGTTTCTCCAGTGTTTCCTGCGATGGAAAAAACACGTTTTAGAAAGACATCCGTGAGTTCCAGAGGAGCTTGGTTCTACACATCAGAAAGGCGGATGAAAACCGCGTGTATTGCTCTGCCAGTGCCGGTACATGCAGCCTCAGCTTCATGCGTTAGTACTGCACATGTAGCTGGGGGAAATCCTGAAGAAAAAAAAAAAGTAATCCTGACTGAAACCAGCTGTTGAGACAAAGAGGAGAGGCAGGGAAAGTGTAAACTTCCACTTGATGTAAACTGCTCCAACTCCCCGTCTCGTTGTGCTTGTGCTCCTTTCTCTCCCACTGCATACATGGAAACACTCTGAAGACTACAGAAACATACAAGGGACAGAAGCCCTTCAATGAGCCTGTCTCTGAAGCAAAGAGGTTTTCAATTCAGTTCAATTCAGTTCATTTGTAGAGCCCATTTTCACAAATGACAAATTCCCCAGTAATTTGCTTTACAATCTGTACATATAGACATCCCTGACCTTTGACCTCACATCGGATCAGGAACAACTCCCAAACAGCTCTTCACGGGGATAAAAAGTGAAGACCCCTTGAGGAGAGAACAGAGGAGGATCCCTCTCCAGGATGGACAGGTGTCATAGATGTCATGTGACCAGAAGGAATCATTACACACAAGTTAAAACACAGGAACAACACAATGAATATGACAGAGTGGATGAAGAGTTGGTAGTCGGCATATTCCACCATCCAGACCTCCACGGTCCATCAGATGGAGGTAGAGAGGAGGAGTGGGCGGAGTCTCAGCAGTGGGCGGAGTCTCAGCAGGGCCAAGAGAGAATCTTTTTAGAGAGAATGTTGTCATTCTGTCCACGCAGAGACTCTATGTGTCTGTGTTATTCCACATCAACGTCAATAATCTGAAGAATTGTCCGAGAAAGTAAGGAGCTACAAAAAGTTCAACACAGAATATTAGATGATGTATAGTTGAGGTTAAATCGTGAAGTGGCAATTAAGATTTCAGTTCGGGGTCATTTGGCGACCTCCTTTTTACTGGTTGTAACTGCAAATTATCTTTTAATACTACAGGTTCCAGAATGCTTGAGACAGTAAATTAAACTAATGTTTTAATAAAGTAGTCAGGCAATAATTGGCTTTTTTCCATCATACTGTGAGGAACCGTGATTAGATTTTCTGCTGAAACGGCGGGAGTGAAAGAGGTCGGTTACCTCGCTGACGAGTCTGAGGTTTGCCGACTGGCCGGCAGCCGTTCATCTCACGGCGGCTGCTTTCTGTTCCTCCTGCAATATCTCAAACGACGGTTTTGTTAGGTTGTAATAGTTTATTTTGATTTTGTAGTCTTGAGCTTTAAATTAATACATATAGAAAGATATTATAATAGGAAATATTAGGGAGAATATTTTTATTATGAATGAAGCATAGGGGTATAATGTTTACTCTGTGCAAATGATTAATGTAAATGGCAAGAAGTAATGAATGTTCATGAGACTGAATGTTAGTTAGTATTTCAGATTGTCGAAGCCGGTTGAAGCCGTGAAGTGACTTTCAGACAATAACAGACGGGACTTTTATTGTGAAAATATTTGTTTAGTGACTTGACCGGAAGTGATGTTTTGACCCGGGGGTCGTGACCTTTGACCCCTCCATTTTGATAGCCGACTTTTATCCAACAGGAAGGTGTTAGAGGCTGAACTACCTTTGAGAGGAGCTGATTGGCTGATTCTGGGACTAAGACTCTGGACTGGGGGAAGATGGTTCTCTTTGGTCTTGACCCGGGTCCTTCAGGCTGGTTCCTGTTGAGCCGGATCACCACGAAACCCACGACCCTGAGCCTCCATTGTGTGTTCACACTTCTTAACATTAAATATTGTTAACCTCAATTCACGCCATCCGGAGCCTGATGTCCATCACCTGCCAAGTGCCCAGTTTCAGTTCCTCTTATAGTTTCCATTTTGTTTATATCTACATGTCTGAGGACCGATAGCGGCCAGTGTCAAGTCCACCGACCAACGCATTGCATCCGCTTCAGAGTGAACTCGTGTCTCCATGGATCCTTCCGGCCTTTCCGTGGAGAGCTGCCACTGAAAAGTCTTTGTTTGTGCTTTCAGTATCTTTTGAAGATCCAGGAGCTCAAGGTGCGGCAGGGTCCTGATCTTCTCCAGAGCCTCATCAAATATTTCCAGGCCCAGCTCAGGTCAGTCTCAGCCGATGTCACCCGACTATTTTTATTTTATTACCGTATTGTAATTTTGTTCAAGATGTGAAATAAGAAATATAAATACTTTTCCCTGGCCTGAAAAACATGGATTTCATTTCTACCTCAGAGGTTTTTTTTCTAAAAAGTTGAGGTTCATAAATTTTTCTTTTACCTTCAATTATTGCTTTTGTTAACCATCAACCTATTCTCATCATAACAATAGTTTTATGTGGGGAGGGAGTTGCTTACACAGCTTTAGCATGTGATGTTTTGGTTGGTGTGCATTCGGATATCTGGACTGTCACACAATCATGACTCAGCATCTGTTCCTCCTCTGCTCTCAGTTTCTTTCAGGACGGGCTGAAAGCTGCAGAGAATCTCACTCCCTTTATCGAGAAGCTCGCCGCTTCCGTCCACACGGTAAACACCCAGCTGCCGCCGGCGTGTTAATCATCTCTTGTCTGCAAACACTATTGTTATTATCCAGCTTTGTGATGGTTTCAGAAGAATATTCGTGATGATAAAGAGGTCAAAGGTCACGGTCTGTGGTAACTGCTGTTGCTCCGACTGCCTCGAACTCATGTTTCACAATTTACAAAGCGCATGCACGCACGGCGTGTCCATATTTATGTTATCATACCGCCCTTTACTTGTTTTCTTCATTGGTCAGCCGATTCTCCGTCACAGGAGGTCAAACTGTGTTTAAGAAGGCAGTAAAGCTCTCGCTGTAAGTCACGGTATGTTTTACGACCTCCTATAGCAATCTGTTCCTCTCTCACCACAGCCTCGGTCTCTGAATCCCCTCCCCCAGCCGAACCCACAAGCAAGAGACTCTTATTGCAGCCGATTCCCAGAAATGCTTCCCTCTATTTCCAAAAGATGAAACAGAAAGCATCCCTTATTTTCATTCCTTCCCCGATGCATACCTATTTCTCCGACCGCTCCGACGGGTTTCCAGTCCCTTTCCTGGAGGGAGCCCTGGAAACGGGTTGTTAACCGTGACGCCAAGAACGTTAGAGGCTTTTCTGGTTGTGCACAGGCAGAACAGAGGCCCGTTCAGACATGCCAGACCTCTCCGCCTTCAGGAGGAAATCCAGACAAAATCTGTGTTATGGTTCCCTGAAAAAATGCTGAGATATTTCAGTTAAACAGACTTATGTACCATAAAAGACTAGTTTCTCTCTGCTGCTGCTTTATTGCAAAATGCATAACCTCCAAGGGCGACACGCCCCGGTCCTGAGCTCTGTTCTGCATTATTTAGGCCATTGTACAAAGCTCTCGTGTTATTCCACACCCAATTCTTGGAACAAAAAAAACCCTGGATATGATAAAACACAAACACATGTTGGTCTTGCATTGATAATTTTGAATATTTCTGCAATTGTACAAACAGACTTTTGTGGTGTGTGTTTGTAGGTGCGCGTGGATCAGGATGAGGAGGTGAAACAGCTCACCCAGTTGAGGGATTCTCTACGATTACTTCTGCAAGTGGAAGGGAAAGAGGTATGCTTATTTATAATGTCTCTTTGCTTTTACACGTTGTATATAAAGTCCCGTAAATGTGCAGATTTAATATCTTCAGTTCTAAATGTGGGCTCTGAAATGTCTGGCAGCAGGCGGCTTTAATTGCTACTTGAAGCTATCGGATTACTTTGACTCTCCACGCTTGTTTTACATTTTCTGAGCTGGCTTCAAGCTTTTGAAGTAAAGTCCTAAATCTGTGTTTGAATCCTAGGAGTATCTGAACAGGAAGAACTCTGGCAATGGGTATAGCATCCACCAACCACAGGGCAACAAGAAGTACGGGACGGAGAAATCTGGCTTCCTGCTCAAGAAGAGTGATGGGTGTGTACGATCAACAGTCAGGGTCTACATGTCGGGTCTCAGACATTATAAGACACGTTTTTTATTAGAATAGAAAACACATGGGGAAAAAAGGATGTGCACAACATCAAAAAGCTTTAAAGCCGATACATAATCATGTAATTTAATGTGCCATAGATCAATAATATAATCATTATTGTTTAATCAAAAACGTCTGGGGAAGAGAAAGCGAGTGAGAGAGAGAGAGAGAGAGAGAGAGAATGAGAGAGAGAGAGAGAGTGAGAGTATTCATACTGTGGCTACACACCTGGTCCTCATTATTGTTGTCGGATGAAGATTCAAGCGGGGCCCCTCCTGTGGAACCTATTGGCACTCACCAGCTGAACGGATCCAGCTTTTGCAACACACACACACACACACACACACACACACACACACACAGAGAGCTTGATTACAGTATGATAAGGAGAGGGGATGTGGTTCCCTCTGGCCTCTGACTCAACAGAAGATGTTCTCAGCCATTTGAACTGATTCAATCACGATAATGAAAACTAGAGTGAGGTGCTGTAAGCGGGCGTCGGCTTGGCCAGCACTGTGTGTGTAGATCACCGTTATGCAACGCTATCACTCTCCTGCACATAACTCATTCAGGGTGATGTCACGTCAACTGTTTGTGTATACAATCTGAATAGTCTTTTCTCGCTCTCTTTTTTTCCCCCCTTCCCTTTTGGCGTGTCAACCCTCAGGATCATGAAGGTTTGGCAGAAGAGGAAGTGTGGAGTGAAATTTGGCTGCCTGACAATTTCCCACAGCACGGTGAGGAGAAGTGGTCTACGCTGCCACCGAGCATTCACATTCAGATCAAAGTGTCTTCAGGAATGTGTCCGGCTCTCCAGCTCATGCTCACATGAGCGTCTGCGTCTCCTCTTCAGATCAATCGACCGCCAGCCAAGTTGAACCTGCTGACCTGTCAGGTGCGACCAAACCCGGACGACCGGAGGACCTTTGACCTGGTCACCCGTAGGTTCATTCTTAACATTTGACCTGGGACACTTAACCCTCCACATGTCATCATTACATACTCGTATGTGCAGTGCAGCTGTGTGGAAGCATGCCTAGTTTTGTTGTTTTTATCTTTTATTATAAGACAAAAGACAATACATAGACATAACACCTAGAGGACGACGAAACAGTGGACACGACTTCATAAAGTCAGAGTATTGAGAAAAAAGAAAGAAAGAAAAATAAATATAGAAAAATGCATGTGTACGTGTGTGTGAGCTTTAAAAAAAAAATGTTATTGTATTTTTTATTTAAAGAAACACTATACATTGATATATATGTATGAGCGTATGCATGTACGTGGAATTGAATTTAAAAATAATAATAAAATGAATTAAGATGAATTAACTAATCAATAAGACGAGTGGTGTCATGTTTGTGAAAGCATGCCTAGTTGGTCCCCACATTGATATGTTGTCTGGGATGGATGCCAGAGATTTCTCATGAATAATGTACCGTTGTGACGTGACTATGTGCTTCTATTTTTAAATTCCATCTTCTGTTGATTCTTGAGATATACTGACAACATCTCACCTCTGCTTCTCCTCCATCACAGATAATCGGTCATACCGTTTCCAGGCAGAAGACGAACAGGAATGTATGATGTAAGTGTTGAAACTGCTCTCACCTGCTAACGTAACTTTCTTACCTATTGCATTTTGTATTTGTCTAAGCAAGTTGTTGCACGTCATGCACCTTTTTATTTGAGCTCATGTCTCTCATGAGAAACGAGCACTTGGAAGAGAAGGCGGAGAAGTTTTCTGAAGATGATAATACAGAACCATGAAGATGGTCAAACAGAGGAGTATTTAGTCTGATGAGGTCCATGTGAAGAACAAGCCGGGCTGACGATACCCAAAAAGGGAGAGAAACTAAATGATGCAGAAAGAAAACACTGACTTCTAGGAGCCCACTGGGCGGGCCAGCTGCTTTGGGGTGGGACTTCTCTTTCCAGCCACAGACGGCAAGCAAGGGAGTTTTGTGATGTGGTGATTGAGGGTGGGGGGGGGTCCCTGTCCCTTACTCTTCCCGCGTGGGGGGGGCCTCCGGGCAGATTTAGTGATGATTACCTTCGCATTGAAAATGCGGAAGGTTATGTTTTGATCTCCGTGTATTTATTTATTTATTTGTATGTGTGTTACTCGCATAATTAAAAAAGTATTAAACCGAATCGCATGAAATTTGGTGGGATGATTGGTTATTATCCGGGGATCATTTGATTAGATTTGGGGATCGATCGGGTCAAAGGTCAAGGTCAAGGTCATGAAAAGGTCAAAATCTTCTTTTTACCATAGCGCGGTCAATTTCTATCCAATTGGCATGCAACTAATGCCAAAATGTTAATAATTCAATGCCCAATCTTGTGATATGCGTAGGTATGCGCTCTACCGAGTGCCCGTTCTAGTTCTTTGATGTGATGCGCTGTGTGTTTGTGAGTGAAGGAACGGAGAGAGATGATTATGGGTTGAAGGGAAATGAAGAACCGGAGCTTCACGAAGAACGCGAGATGCGGTTTGAGAGCTCGAGAAAGTGAGAAAGTGAGAGTGATGATGACTTATCACTCGGCTGCTGAGCAAAGACACACGCGAAACACATGGTGGACCACTTCCCATCGGCGAGGGAAAAGACTGAAATGATTCATCTTTTCTTTTCCCTTGGTGACACACACACTCTGTGGACATCGGGCCAATAAACCAACATCTTTTATTGACTTGTTGTTTTCTGTGCGTCTGTGCCCCTGTCCTTCAGTTGGGTGTCGGTGCTGCAGAACAGCAAGGAGGAGGCCCTGAACACAGCGCTGGTGGGCGACCAGCTCCACCTCCAGGACAGCGGGCTCCAGGAGCTCTCCCGGGGAATCATCGCAGAGCTTCGGCACATGCCCGGCAACGAGGCCTGCGCCGACTGTGGAGCACCGGGTCAGTGTTGACGATGATCAGAAACGAACAGCTGACCACTCTCATTTATTTTATGCGCCCGACAATATGCACAAACATTCATCAATTCAAGCTGTGTTTTCGTGGGTTTCGCAATCTCTTGACTTCTTTGTGTCCGTATCTCAGATCCAACGTGGCTGTCCACCAATTTGGGCATCCTGACCTGCATCGAGTGCTCTGGCATCCACAGAGAGCTGGGTGTCCACTACTCCAGGATCCAGTCCCTCACCCTGGACCTACTGAGCACCTCGGAGCTTCTGGTACTAAATGCACAACAATACTCAACAATTCACACACAAATAGACAAAGTCCATGTTGTATCATCAGGATTTACTGATTGGACTTCATGGTGACGCCGACCTTTCATTGAAATGCTTTAACGTCACAACTTTGTCCCTTCAGTTGGCCGTCAGTATTGGCAACACCAGATTCAATGACGTCATGGAGGCCGGCCTTCCAGATGACTCCGTCAAACCGTTGCCACAAAGTGACATGTGAGGCCCTGATTTTTGTTTTTTAAATTTTTATTTATTTATATTTTATTAGTGTTCAGAGTCTCACATACACATATTTCAATCTTTCCGATTCTATGTATAAAGAGAAGTTAAAAAAACACCAAAAAAACCACACCACAGGAACAAAACTATAAATAAAGCAGGGAGAAATCATTTTCCATACAGTAAAGAAATACAGTCAGGCCGTTTATCTGTGACATAGTTGCACCACTTTTGCCAGCGCTTAAGAAATGTCTCCATTCTTTGGTCAACATGACCCTGATCTATGTTTAGCTCACAATCTGACTGCAGCAATACGAAACCATTTGGTGACGTGTATCCGTCGTCAACACGTGTTCATTCACCCACCAGGAACGCCAGGAAGGAGTACATCGTGGCGAAGTACGCCGAGCGCCGGTACGTCCTGCGGAGAGAAGACGCCGACCCCGGCCGGCTGCACGAGGCCGTGAGGAGTCACGACCTCGCCGCTCTCCTCCAGCTCTACGCCGAGGGAGCCGACGTCTCCAAACCGCTGACCCCGCCCGACGGACCGGTGAGGATCGTTGCCACGGCGACATTTCCACGCCGACCTGTGAATTCATACAACCGCCTGACGAATTTAAACTCCCACAGATGTCTGGAGACGAGACAAGAGTTTTATTACTGTGTGTGTGTGTGTGTGTGTGTGTGTGTGTGTGTGTGTGTGTGTGTGTGTGTGTGTGTGTGTGTGTGTGTGTGTGTGTGTGTGTGTGTGTGTGTGTGTGTGTGTGTGTGTGTGTGTGTGTGTGTGTGTGTGTGTGTGTGTGTGTGTGTGTGTGTGTGTGTGTGTGTGTGTGTGTGTGGCCAACAAAACCTTTTTTTTGTGGAATCGGTGCTTCAGGGCATTACATGAGTACAAAAGCAGAGATATGTAGAAACAGGAGATGATAATGAAAAGGTCATGAGCTTTGAAAGGTGGGTGATGACACGGGTTTGTCTGTCACGATTAAGAGGCAGCATATTGTTATCCTTAACCTGTTGATAAAGGGTAACTCTGGAGTTCATACACTCATCCTTTAGCAGACCATCTGTCCATCTGCTCATCCAACCCATCATGGCCTCTACACACAGCAACACACGCATACTGTACAAGCAACCAGTCTTTAAAACGTAAAACCACGACGACACCGACCAAATACCAACGTTCAACGCACAAGATCTCTCGACTAGCACAGGTGCTCGTTTCATAGAATGCTGGAGACAAGTTAAAGGTGGACGTTACAGGATTAGCACAGATGCTACAGGAAATCCTGTGTTGGCATATGCACTATTAATATGGCAGTGGGATGATGGGCTGTATTTCGGATGAATGACCTGCATCGTGACACGGCGCCCGCCTCCACACGGAGGAGCAATGTTTCAAAACGTTTCTATCATCTTCATGTCATTTTAGGACTTTGAAGAAAGAAAAAAATAGAATCAAATCCTAGAAGTGTTGACAAAAATGCCACAGCGGACAGAGTGGAGGAGTGTGGAGCGTTACAGCATGTGAAGAATGTGATAATTGTCCTCTCGTGTGCACGAGCCATGTGGGCGGGTCACCCGGAGGCCCTCCCATCTCTTCTGGCCTCCGCTTCAATCGACCCCCTTTTTTTTTCTTCTCTCTCCTCATCCACTCGTCTTTGCCGTCTCTCCTCAACGCCTCGTCTCCTCCTCGTCTTTAATCACGTTGCGCCCGGCCCGTCGTGCACTTCCCGCTCGGCATCAGCACCGTGCGTCAGCGCCGACTCCGCTGTGTGCGTGTTTGTTTGTTTTTGATTGGCCCTCGTTTATTATCTCAGCTTTCAGGTCAGAGCTCAGGTCTCTCGAGAAAAAGCGAGACGAGCTGATTGAATTACGCCGGCGCTCCTCTTCCTCTCCTCTCCTTTTGCACTTCACGTAAGCAGACGATGCTTAAAGCTCAGGCGTGTTTTCACTTCATAACACGCAGACGCGAATGAGCCTCAGATCCGAGCTGCTCTCGTCATCTTGTTGCATATCTTTACTCTGATGTCAGAAACAAAGTACAGCCACTTGATGTGCCGACTGGATGAAGTGGACCGGTTTTGTAAAGATGGACGACCTTTTCTCCGCGGGTCATCGATGTGTCTTCATGCTCTGTTCCTCCCGTTTTAAGGGCATCAAAGAGACGGCGCTCCACCTGGCCGTGCGGCAGGAGGAAAGGAGCTCTCTGGCGCTCGTGGATTTCCTCTGCCAGAACAGGTCAGACTCTGACGAGTCGTCGCGGGTGATTTCTCTCTCTCTGCGTGAGGATCACTGAGCGCTTTAACCTCATGAGACTCGAGTGATATTTAACAGCTTCTGCCCGTGCTGCGTGTTCACTCCACAGCAACTGCCTGGAGAAGAGAACGGCGGAGGGAAACACGGCTCTTCACTACAGCGTCCTGCATCACAAGCCCGAGTCCCTCAAGCTGCTGCTCAAGGCGAAGGCCGCTCTGCACACAGGTCACTTCTTTTCCTCCGTTTTTCCTTTCATGTAGCGTAATAAATAAATAAATACCTAAACCATTTTCTTCTTTTAAATCTCCTGTAGTGAACTCTGCAGGAGAAACGGCCGTTGATATCGCACGGAGGCTGCAGCATGCACAGTGTGTCGAGCTGGTGAGCTCTCTCTCTCTCTCTCTCTCTCTGTGTCTGTCTGTCTCTCTCTCTCTCTGTCTCTGTCTCTCTGTGTCTCTCTCTCTGTCACTCTCTCTCTGTCTCTGTCTCTCTCTCTCATATTCAGCTTCAAGCTTTGATTCACACCTTCTAAGAACACACACACACACACACACACACACACACACACACACACACAGTAAGGAGGTAAATTCCACTGAGGTCTAAAGTTTGAACATTAAAATGTCTACCAGAAAGCCAATGCCATAAACAAAACGAGACAACTTCCACAGCTGGAAATACTACCTTAAAATAACTCCCCGTGCTGCTGAGGACTCACTCCGAGGTCAAGGAATCTTTTCCTCCTCGGCTCCCAGTGTGTATCATTTATGAACTGTTTTTATTTTCTTACCGGCCATCTGCCCTACTGAGTCCGATATGTTCTTTGATTATGCACAACCTTCTTTTACACGCTTGTGTCCAGATTGGAAAAAGGTTCCACAAATAAGCAGCTTTGAAATTCAACCCGTTTACTTTCATACGGATAATCTCTTTTGTAATATGAAATCGGCAGTGAGGTGTGGGCTTTCCTTATTGTTTCTCATGTTTTGAACATCTGCTGAACCCAAGGTCACCCTGATATGACTGATCATTTCCAGTCAGGAGGTATTTTTTGTTATTAGGTTTTGACAACTTGCAGAAGGACGTTTGATGTATGATGTTGACGTGTATATGTGTGTATATATATATATATATATATATATATTCCTGCCCTGTTTGTAACTGCCCGTTATTTATTTGTGTGCTTGTTTATGTTTTTTAGTTGGAGCTGGCCCAGAGTGGGAAGTTTAACTCTCAGATCCATGTGGATTTCATGTGGGATATCTCCCAGTCTCAGGAGTTTTATGACAGCGAGGATGACCTGGATGAGAGGGTAAACAACACACAGCCGCTCTCATTACTGGCTCTGACAAAAAAGCCCTTTATTGCCTTTTTGGGAAGAACATTAGAGCGGTTTTCCTCTGCAATCTCCTCTACTAATGAGAAAAGGGCAATAAAAAGAAATTAAACGACTAATGTTGAGCAGAAAATAGAAATTACCTCGTGCTCCTTTCCACTTTCTTCCAGGTGAGTCCTTTACCCACAAGCCGCTCTCCTCGAGCCTCAAACGGAGGCGGTGCCTTTGCCCGCTGGAGCATGGGTAATGGAGCTGGTAGTCATGCTGGGATCCGGCCATGTCAGACATATGAGAATCTAGACTTTCTCTACAATAATCCTCCAGTCAACAGCGCCCCCTCTGGAACGTCAACGCCGCCACCACTGCCAGCTAAATCCATCCTGAGAGGTGAGCGACTGCAGTGTACACAATACATGGCGGGCATCTTTATGAAGGGATCAATTTAAATAATTAATTATTACATTATTATAACATTATATAATAATTACATTATTACAAATAAAATATGTATTAATTAGATTAATACTTTACTCAGCACTTTACTTTATTTCCCCCTGTATATTTAGTATTTAGTTTTTTAGTGTTGTGTTTTATATTTATTTTCATTGATGCTCTGATGTGCAAATCAGGAATATCAACAAATAAAGGAATATCATATCATATCATAAGGTTGCATTAAATTAGATTTGGTTTACCATAATATGCACTGCTCTCAAAAAATCAATAATTGTTTGTTCAACCCGTTTCTATGATTGCAAATGTTCCAGTGTAATATTGCTTACATGGCATGACCAATGAGTGGTGCCAGTTCAACACATGTTTTTAAAGGAATGAACCTATTTAATTATATATTGTTCATTTAAATGCATATGATTTACAGTGGTGCGCTGGTTCAAATTCTTGACATTGCTTTCCCCTCCACAGGTCGCTCAGACCCCCAGATTTCCATCACAACAAAGGATGGAAACCCGCTCCTACGTCGATGCTCCGGCCCCCAGACACAGGCGAGATATCGGCCCCCCTCACCCAGCACAGAAAACCAAGGCCACGGGGCGAGACCCCCCAGGTCTCCCGTAGGACAGGGCGCTCAAAGCAGCGTCACGCCATCGTCCTCTCCGAGCTCCATCGGGCCCGTCAGGTGAGCCGGCGCGACGGCAATGTGACGACACATTTATGAAGAATATGATATATACAGGACTGTCTCAGAAAATTAGAATATTGTGATAAAGTTCTTTATTTTCTGTAATGCAATTAAAAAAACAAAAATGTCATGCATTCTGGATTCATTACAAATCAACTGAAATATTGCAAGCCTTTTATTCTTTTAATATTGCTGATTATGGCTTACAGCTTAAGAAAACTCTAAAATCCTATCTCATAAAATTTAATATTTCCTCAGACCAAGTTAAAAAAAAGATTTATAACAGCTGAGTGTTTGTCAAGGCTCAGGAAACCCTTGCAGGTGTTTCGAGTTAATTAGACAATTCAAGTGATTTGTTTAATACCCTACTAGTATACTTTTTCATGATATTCTAATATTTAGAGATAGGATATTTGAGTTTTCTTAAGCTGTAAGCCATAATCAGCAATATTAAAAGAATAAAAGGCTTGCAATATTTCAGTTGATTTGTAATGAATCCAGAATGCATGACATTTTTGTTTTTTTAATTGCATTACAGAAAATAAAGAACTTCATCACAATATTCTAATTTTCTGAGACAGTCCTGTATATGATATGATATTCCTTTATTCCTCCCACAGTGGGGAAATTTCAAAAATATATATATTTTTTCAAGAATGAAAGAAATGCAATTTAATTTGATGTCACAATATTACCATATCCTGTACATCTTTACTTACATGGATGAATACGACTTTCCAGCCGTCCTCCGCCTTGACTTAATAAAAAAGCAACTCGATATGACAAATAATTCACGACTTCTCCGCCCCGCAGTTCAGAGAAGACGACGTCGTATCGCCGGACCAACGGCGCCGGAGGCCACCAGGGGAAGTGTGGCGCGTTGTCTCCGAGCTGCGTGGGCAGCCAGGAGGAGCTCTACTGCAGCCAAGCGGGTACCGGGCCCGGCCTCGGCCCGGCTCCTGCTCCTGCTCCGGCACCGCCGCCCTCACCGACGGTGACTTGTGTCCCGCGACCCCGCAAGAACGCCATGGTAAAAAAAATCACTCGAAGCCTTTTTCCATGCGTTCAGCCTCCATTCAGGCCTTCATTATCTTATTTTTTTGATCAAATCTTTTATTGGTTTTCGAGATATGCAAAGGAAAACATGTACACATTGTACGTACACAATGGTACTCAGACAAACAAATAACAAATAAAAATAAAGAATATATATATAAATACGGGGATACATGCAAAAACCTGCTTACATATTGACATATATATGCACATACCCTAGTACACACACACACACACAATGTAAATGTACCCCCCTCCCACTGTTGGTGACGCCCACCCCCCAAATACATCTCCAGCTATTATAAAAGGGAATGTATTATATTCATAAATATATATATTATACATTCATATATATGCACACATAAGTACATATATATGTATATATACATATATATATGTCTAGATACATATATGTATATATATACATATATATATATATACATTAATACATACATATGCACACACATAAGTACAGTCATATATACATATGTGACAACCTGGTCATTTTAAGGGCAAATATTGTTGTCAGAATTGTTATTGTGTTGTCGTGTGTTAGTACCTTGCCCCATCATCCTTATTTTCTTGTTATTATTATTTTAAATGCTTTGTGTTCACTTAGAACTCACCTGCTTTCACCTGAAGTAGCTGCAGGGCGATACATGTGTTCGCCACTAGGTGGCAGTAGCGAGTTTTGCCATGACCAGCATATCACAGACAGTGACGCAGCTATTAATGTGAGTGAGTCTGTCTTGGTGTTTACAGGTGAGAAACGTACACAAGCGCCATATATAAAATAGGGTTGTGTTCGCTCGTTTTGGCGGTGATATATTTTGAGAGTTATAAAGTGTGTAGTAATTAAAGAGAAGACAGTTAATTCGCTGTTTAGCTAGCAGATGCTGATAGCGCGCTAGCGTTTCCGGTTCTGTGCTGTGACGTCGCTAGTGACTAGTGACGTCACGGAGCGCCGAAACAGAGTGTGTATATAGAAGTGATTTCCAGCAGGAATTTACTCTGTGCGTCTCACAGAGCCGCCCTGACCTGTGACAGGGTTGGCTCTGAGATTCAGAGTCGGGTGGGTGGGACGGCGATTCTCAGAAACTTCAGACTGAGATTCAATCGCCAGGAAAAAAACAAACACGAATCAAATTACTCCAAAACAAGACTAATGCTTGTAAATCAAGTTTATTCACACACATATTCACGCTACTTTGCATTAAAAAACGATATATATATTATATTATTTTTCACAGCACTAATTATATTATGTCACAATTATATATATAGTTGAATAGCAACATTCAACTATATATATATATAATTGTGACATAATATAAAACATTCCCTTAAAGCCGTGGACCCGGATGAGACGGTTCTTTCTTTAGCAGCGTGTATTCTGGCCGTTGATAGTTCCATATTCACGACATCACAGCAGCTAGCTCACCACGGGGGTTTCGTAAGAGTGTGCGGGGGACTTTTTTTTGCACTCAGTCCTTCATGTTGCACTCTTCAATTCCACTGGACTTAGTTTTTTCTGTGGAGTATAAGAAACACATATCCTGTGAGAACACAGTGGATCTAAATGTGCTGCGGGACTCTAGGAAACATCCTCCATGTGTCCCCCAGGTCTCCGGCAGCAGGCCACATCAGAAGCGCGTCAAGGCTTTAGTGGACTGCAGAGCGGTCAGTGCCGAGCAGCTCGCCTTCTTCAAAGATGAGATCATTGTGGTCACAGGCACTCATGACCCCCACTGGTGGGTAAGTGCAACTACAGCTTATTGATTTCTCTAAAAAGGTGCCCTGCTGATTTACCAGGAAGGGAATATATTTCATGGACTGTTCTTATGTGCTCATTTCATAAACATTACATCACTATTGTGCTGATATACATGATACATAGCTGTACAACGACAGTCTAATAATTAAGAAGTGGGAGAAGTGTCAATGAACTTATCTCCATGTGTGAGTCGTTAAATATTGAATGCTTAGCATTGTTAGTACTGTCTAGGTTCTTTTTCTCATTATTGGATATGTATTTGTATATATTGCTTTGCTCATTATCTTTTATGCTTCTTTAAAAGGAACATGTCCTGCGGGGATTAATTCAATTCAATTAAATTCAGTTTATTTGTATAGCCCAATTTCACAAATTACAAATTTGTCTCGGAGTGCTTTACAATCTACACACATAGACATCCCAAAAAAACCTCACATCGGAAAAAAAAAAACTCCCAAATAACCCAGGGGAAAAAAAAAAAGAAAAACCTGAGAGCAACAGGAGGATCCCTCCAGGATGATGGACACAGATAGATGTCATGTGGTGTACAGGAGACAGATTTAATAGTTAAAATATTCAATGATATGACAGAGTAATAGTTAGTAGTAGGCAGTAGTATTATGATCCGATATCCATCAGGGCTCATGGGGGCAGAGGGGAGGAGGAGGGAGTCGCAAGTGAAGTGAGTCAACAGGACAGTGAGCGAAGAGAGCAGGAATTCCCACGAGGACCTCAATGATCAGACCTCAACCTCAATGATCCATCATAGGGTCTATAGACCCCATAGGACATGAAGCCATGAGGACTGGGGAGAAAGCAGAGTTAGGGAGTGTGATTGAGAGATGAAAATTGATGAGGAGGAGAAAAAAAAAGATAGGAGGAAGGAAATAAAAGGAGGAGATAGGTGCAGCTAGCATCCTAAAGCATATCAAAGGCTGGATAGTAGACCAATAGAGGCTGAGACCAACTTGATCAAGAAACTATAAAGTCTAATCTAAGTCTAAACGTGGTGAGTCTGTGGTCCTCTCTTAGAGGGGTTGGTCTACCTCCCGGACTGAAAGAGGAAGCTGGCTCCAAACCAAATGGATAACTAAAGGCCTAGGCTCCCCTTCTCTTTTAAGTTAGGTGAACCAAGCGTGACTGGGCGCATTTAGTAGTAAGGTCTAAGTGCAATAGCTGTATGGAAGCTCCTTAAGGGAGGATGATAGGTTTAAGAGAATTAATTTTGATTCTTATTAGAAGAGGAAGAAGTGCAAGCAGTTGATGAGAGCCAGGTGCAGGAGTGAGGAGAGTGTGCATCTGTCAGAGTGATCACAGGAGCTAACGAGATAGACTATTTTGACGAGGATGAGATCATGAGACAGGACTGATTATAAGCAAGTTGAGAAATCCAGTTGCAGTAATCCAGTCTCGAAGCAATGTAACGAGCATCTTTGAATTTCTCTTGTTTTTTGTTTTGAGATATTGATTTTGATGAGATTGCGATGAGCTTTCCCGATGCTTGAACGTTGCTTTAGAAAACAAGTCGTCCAAGAAGGGGCAATGAAGATTTAAGAACAGTCAGTGGATTTGGTTGATGGCAATGCCGGATTACAGAAACCACATCTCTTGATCTCTGAGGTGAAATTGGTGCTCATACAGGATTATGTCTTAGTTTTGCATTTAATTAAGTATCTTTTTTTTGAGTGTCATCCATGTTTTATGTCTTAAGACATTGTTGAATTTTACGTTTTACTTTTTAAAGTTTTTTGAGGTTTATATATATAAGTATATGAATACAATGAAAGTATGAATTTATGTATGACAGTTTATGATATAATAGAATGTAAATAATAAAAATAAAATAAAGCCCTCCAAGCACAGAACAGGAACCTGTGATTAACGTTAGTAGTTATCGTTGCCATCAAGTACAAATACAAACTGAGATCGATCTGATAAATAGGATTAAAACAAATAAGTCTGCCAACCTGAATGCCAATCGATTTAACCAGTCGTCATGGTCAGTGTCGCAATATGAGTGTCAATGCAGTAACAAGGTCAGGAAAGACTTTGGTCAAGACAAGACCAATCTTTAGAAGGGATCTTAAAGACCAGTTGTCTAGTGCTGCCCTTGTAGTATCAGTGTTTGAATGATCCTTCTAAATTCAACAGCTGATTGAAATTTCCTTGAATGATTTTATTACTGGATTTCTACTGATTCTCAAGGAAGGAGGTTAGAGATCGGGGATGAGATCGGTCGAGCCTCGAGAGTTTACCCTGGGATCCAGAATAAAGTCAGCCACCTTCAAGAAGGTGGTAAGGAGCCTGTTGATACAGGAGTGTGATATATGGAGAGAATAGACACAGCCTTAATAAAGAGACACATATCTAAGCCAAGGATGATTGGGGGTCAACGAGATGGGGTCTAATACAGAGAGACGTCAAAGAGAAGAAAGAGAAGAAAGAGTTGATAAAGTCATTACCACTGAGGTTTATAGGAATATACAAAACCAACCCTGTGACTCTCACTCAGCCCAGAAGGCCAGACCAAGAGGACAAATTTAGGTTGCTTATATTTTTGTTTATTGGTGGCTTAAGGTTAATCTAATAGTTAAAATCTTTTGTATAAAGTTTATTAAATGTTACCACTGGGATATAGTAGGAATTTGAGCTGAAGAGAGCTGTGGGGTTCTTTAGCTGCTGGGTTGTTGTAATGAAACCTAGGGTGGTTTTATTTTTTTCTATTACTGATGAGTAATTAACTGTCTTCTTCTTAAGACTATCTATTTTTCATGTATTATGAAGAGTATCCAAACTGCGAGAGCTGCGCAGAACTGAGGCTTGTTCTAAGACAGGACAAGCAAACCCAGGAGTTCGAGTCTTCGCTTCTTCTTCGCGGGGGAGGTCAGTCCCCAGATGTTTTCCAGTCTTCTTCTTCTAGACATCTGGTGTCTTCAAATTGATGATCTGCGACCTGAGAGGCTCTCATAAAGATGAGGATTCTCAGTGAGGAAGACGGGTAGATTTAGACAAGGAGATACTCAATATCAGAGCCTGGTAGTATCCTGAATGACTAATAGAGTGTGGTAGGAAAAAAATCAAGTTAGAAGGTTGGTGTCGACATTTAGACATTCGAGTTAGAGTTGTAATTGTGTAGAAAAATATGGATTCAAATCAAGATCAAGCCTGGCAAAAGTAGTGACTGTGAGGTAATGCAGCCAAGAAAGTGAGTGGTAAGAACAAGGAGACTCGACAGAAGCTAATCCAAAAATATGGTGGATGTGGTTGGGACACCAAAATCTCAGGTCCAAACATTGCCATGAAGGCAAAGAACCTAATGAAATACAACCTCAAGAATGGAGCACAATCCTCTGATATAAATTTTGTAACAGGATAATCACAAATTCTATATAAAAAGATTGGCTTTCTCCACAGCTCTAAGAAAATTGTAATGGTGATTTTCAGAATTGTGGCGGTTGGTTGAGAACAATAATAGGCTGTAGTGTTTTCCAGGTTTCAATTGAGCAAATCCAAATGAAGCTGTTATTAATTAATAGTTGTGAGTTCACCTTTTTCATTTAGTGATTCTATATCAAAGATGGCTCGGATCATTTTCAGTTAGTATGTGCTGCAGAATAGCCTCGGTTGATATAACTCATTTAAATCATTTATTTCTTCTTCAAGGTTTGGATCTTTTATTTAATTTAGCGATAACACATAAATCCATGTACTTAATATTATTAAGTGTAGAACTGCTCTAATGTTAGAGTAGAAGATATTTAATAGAATTTTAACTTTGTATATTGCTGATTTTTTACACTGCTAATATTATAATGAGTTGTTGATCAACTTGGTGGACTGGAACCTCCTTTTCTAAAGCTTGGTTTACGATCACCTGCTCTGCCGTTGGACCTCTTCTCTAACCAAAGTCATGGGTGGGTAACTGAATGGAAGAGCAGAGAAGTTGTCAAAGCAGCTTCCTCTCTCTGCCCGGTTCCTGATCAAGACCCTGGGTTGTCATTCAACGTGGTCAGATCACAGCTCATAGAGATAGTCCGAGGAGAGTCTACGCTCACGTGAAGAAACATATTATTCTATATATTCAGATCAACGAGTTCATTTCCCAGAAAGTCGCCCAGCGGTCAACGACAATTACATGGCTCGAAACCTATAAAGCCCTTGGCCTGCGCACACATTCGTCACCCATTGCGTCCCGGCATGGGCCGAAAGCGGGCAGACGTCTACACACGTCTTGCATACAACTGATGCTATCATTACCATTAGCACATTAGTGCTTAGTGAGTTCTGATCAGGGCTCCGTCCGGTGTATTACAATCTGGCTGTATCTCCGCTTATCCATGCGCTTATACTTTCCCCAAGACTCACATCAGGGTGTGTCTGGCCCGCGCCGAGCTGGAAAACGCCGCTGCGGCCTTATTTTCACGCCTGCTCTTGCGGCTTCCGGGTTACTACTCTTGTGTCCAGACTGGTTGTGTTCAAGTGCCCCGTTAGTGGTTGGGAAGTGGCAGGTGTTGGTAGCTCTTGTGGCAGTTAGCCACCTACTCCTAGCAACAGCAACCATGTGCCCGGCTGCAGCGAGCAGCCCAACACTGCTACAGGAGACAGCCCAAGCGCGGAGCGGCCTGTGCTGGTAGCAGACTGCTGGTCATTGTTGAGAGGCGGGAGCAGGGCAGGGAACGAGAGCCTGCCAACAACCACTGGAGCCATGAAGTGCTCCATTTGTCTTTATCCTCACAGGTTGGTCAAATCGAGGGGGACCCGTCCAGGAGTGGGACCTTTCCTGTCAACTATGTACACAAAGTAACGGACTGAAGGGACGGGGAACGATGGAACTACTGTGTGGCAACATAACTGAGCCAGCATGGGATGCTTACTGGAAACCCGTTTTCATCACAGTGGATTTTAATCTACCGAGTGGATCGATCTCCGACTCGAGGGTTTGAGCTACCTGAGAATATTTCCTTCATGGGGATTTACAAGATACCTCCGGATGAATGGCACTGTTTTATGAATTTATAACTTTTTAAACATATACTCATTCTGAACCAATAAGGGAAGGGTTGGCCTATTCTGGTTTCTTAACCATGCATCACTAATAGGTACGATGGCACTTGTTGTGTAGAAACTGCTTTATTACATCCATTTAACTCGTAATTCTACATGTTGAAGTTGTCCATGCTGATCTTGAGGCCAAACTTACCTGCCGGGCAACACCCTGTAAGGCACTTTAAACTCATTGAGAAACAATCTTCTGAAGAGTTGTCAGCATTTCTGTAAATAGTTAGAAGGCCCTCTATTAAACCATCGTATACCGACTTGGAGTTGAGTTTTGAACCCAGTGTCTGCTGCAGCCTGGGACTCTGAGAGTGGCTTTGTGCCGCCAGTCTGTCTCCAACAGGACAGCAGGCGCCTTGGCGGAGGTCTGAATCCTGAGCTCGGCCATCTCGACCCGGGGCGCCGCGCCTGCAGGGAGAGGATCCGGTTTCTCCCGGCATCTGTCTCCGCAGAACCTGGAATAGCAACAGTGCGTTTCAGAAAATCAACTCTCTGCAGAAATGGAACTCAAAGAGAGCTTGTTAGCAGCTGCACCACACTGCAGTCGTTTGTTCACACACACACACTGACTGGACACACACACACACACACACTGACTGGACACGTGTGCACACAAGCACACTTGCACTTCCATTACACAGTAGATTTAGGAACCTTTAGAGATGAAACTGCTCCACTTTTTATATTAGTGACTCATGTCACACATTTCATAGCCATTAGACAGAATTTGTTGTACAGACTTGTATATAAATCTCCATTGATGTACAGTATACACCACCCATTTTCTCAGCTGTTATGCATTATAAAGGATTATTTTATTCGTATTACTCCATGTTGGTAATTTGATCTCTAATCTCGTGTCACGTTCCATTAGTCATCTTAATGGCTGTCAGAGAAACGAGCTGGGAATAGACCCGGTGTGTGTTCAGTGTGCAGCATTTAAGGCGATCTAGTGGCAGAAATGGAATATACTGTTAAGTATGTATTCTTTAGTTTATCACTTGAATATTATAATTATGTTTTTTAGCAGTCGTTAATATCTACGTTCAGGGTCCTCTCCGCAGACCCGGCTGCCGTGTTTCTACGGTGGCCCAGACTGGACAAACCAAACCCTGCTCTACAGAAGGCCGTTAGTGTTTTGGCGTTTTCCTCCGACACGGGAGAAACTACAGCTGGTTGTAATCTCAGCCTCAGCGCTAGACGCCACCAAATGCTACAAACTAGACCATTAAACGGGCGCGTCTGTTGCCTTGTTATAGTATAACGTATTAAAATAATAATAATCAGGAGACGGGCATGTTATCGGATAAATGCAACGCAGGACTTGACTGTATTAAAGTACAACTGTGGGAACTGTTGTCAAATGTAAACAATCGTACATTCATTTTAGGCTATTTGTAAATACACATAACATGTTTTAATAAAGTTCCATGCAGTCTTAGTGTGAATTTGGTGATGGTTTTTTTCTGTATCTCTTATGCCTGAAATGGACGAATGTATTGTGATCTGGTTTTAATCCGGATCGACAGGCCGAGGCACCGAGTCCCTAATCCCCCACAAGGACACGTCGCTGGAGTGAACGCCACCGAGTTCACATGTAAAGCCGACTTCCTCGTCACGAGGAGAAATGTGCATGAAACTAATGGACAGGTTTTTAGTGGCCGTGATAAATGTTGTGCACTTTTACAAAACGACATTTTGTGGCGCTGGATTGTTCAATATATTACGGCGACTCTTATTTTACATGTACTCGTCTTTGATGGCCAAAGTCCCATCATTCAAAATCCAGACTCAAACTCACCTGATTAGAAATGAACTTGAATTTCTATATGCAACTTTCTAGTCTTCTGACAACACAAAACACGACATGCCATCATTTACCCCATATTCACACTCAGAAGGACAAGGTACCAAACTACTAATCCGGATCGAATACAAATTTACAAAACTATTTAAATTTGGAAGCAACTTCATTCTCATACTATTGTCCATTGATATACTCTCCCAACATAGTCCTTTCTGAAGAGAAAGCTATAAGTCTAAGTTCTGACCTATCGTAAAAGAGTACAGTCATCGCGTTGTGAGCAAGGCCTGTCCAGAAAAACTAAACCACATTACTCTGAAACAAGCAACGGCAAATAACCATCTTCTGGAATTAAAACGGAATCAAGCTGAACCAATGGACCCTTTGTAAATACATATTGCCGGTTGCTCTTCTCCCTCTATACCTTCCACATCTCTCCCTCCATCACTTCTCCCTCCAGCCATCTTTCCTTCAGCCTCATTCGTTCACCGTCAGGATGTGACTTCTGATCCTCCGGACCAGAGCCAGGATGATGAAACCCCAACCCGTCACTTACATAACCGGTCACTTCACTAACGGTCAGGATAATAATGCCACGGCTTATTCTGCTATGCCACCCAAGTAGGCCATACACACACACACAAACAATTCTCCATTAGGCCTGCCTAATAGCATGACGTGCCACACACTGTAACATTTCCACAGTTTTAATAACATTTATACGTTATGACTTCTTATATGATGACCTTTTTTTTCTCTAACATTCTATGTGATCGACATACTGACAAAGAAAATGACACTGAAGGACCTAATAAACTTGGACTTTATACTATTGTGTGTTTTTCAACCTTTTCTATGCCATTCCACACGTTAATGAAATTATATATATTTAATTAATTTATGACTTACTCACTTTTTTCATACAATACAAGAAGTCTTTAAAACGTAAAACCACGACGACACCGACCAAATACCAACGTTTTTAATACTTCTTGTGACATGCCATACTGTTTTTTTAATGACTAACTATTTTTGATTTTATATAACATACAGTACTTTACTATTACTTTTTTTTAACGACATGCTATACCAATCGGTATATTATACCGTATAAATGTCATAAAAAAGAGCAACATACCACAGACATATTTTAATTAAACTTTGAAATTTTTCAAGACATACTAATATACACATATATACATACTTCTTTAGGATGTTATGGCGAACTAAGCTATGACGGTTTTTATGCATCAGTGTTTGTAATCTCTTTAAATATAATATAATAGATGATGTTCTAACCTAATACCCTAGATATTCAGATCTGCCAATCTAAAACCCATCCACATCGGTAATGCCTTTCATTAAGTGCGCAAACACATCGACTTAATGCATCTTCACAAATCCCGGCTTGCATTAATGGTAACTTGGAAGTGGGATATATTTCCAGTAATGCTGCCTTTTCCCATGTGAACCCCGGCGTATCCAACCTCCACTTCACCAAATCATCAGCTGAGAAGAGGCTCTGATGGACAAGCGAGCTCTATGTGCCTGTGTCTTTTCACAATGTGTTGACCTGTAATGCAGCAAAGGGTGTAGGTGATGGATGTTCTCTTCAGTCAGGCACGGAAGAAGAAAAAAAAACATTTTATACATTTTCTCCATTTATTATAATGATTCAGCCTTGCTCTTACAAAACCTGATAATATTCCAAATTAAATATAGGAATTATTATTTACTAGTCTTGTACATTGTAGCTCTGTGTTTCAAGTACATTATAGTGTCAGGAATTAGCATTAGACACAAGAACATTCATTGTTTTGCGGTGCGGCAGAAAGCAAAAGCCTTTTAAGAAGCAGTGATCGTACATCAGGGTCTGGAGACGAGTAGCTTCCAATACAGTTGATCTTCAATTTTTGGAAAGTGGACTTTCTTTACTGGAAGTCTCATAACAATAAATACCTCAAACATTTGACAACAAATTAAGGCTTTGTAGTTTTGCAAATAGCTCCAAACCTGCCATTATTGTTATGCATATAAAAGTTGCACACAAGTAAAATGTTACCCAACATTGATTAAATGGAATAGACAGCTAATCAACATCAATATCCCCAGAGTGTGAATAAAAAGGTATGGCACACCTAATTTAAGGAAAATGTGCTGTTCTTCTTCCACCACAACATAAATACATAATATATCCTACATCACATTAACAAAACAAATATTAAAAGAGTCAAAGGACGACTCCAACGTATTGGTCCTGTGCTTGGCCAGCATGTCCGTAAAGGGCTGAGTGTGCTGTGATGGTCGTTGGTCGTTTCCAGTTCTCCAAACAGTTTGTTTGGGTTTAAGGGTTAAAACCTTTGTATCAAAAGTCTCACTTCAAATGAAAAACAGAGGAGTTGGTGCCAACCACAGGTTCAATGTAGATAATTGTGATTATTCTGTG
This sequence comes from Pseudoliparis swirei, assembly GCF_029220125.1. Classification (NCBI taxonomy): domain Eukaryota; kingdom Metazoa; phylum Chordata; class Actinopteri; order Perciformes; family Liparidae; genus Pseudoliparis; species Pseudoliparis swirei. The sequence continues at coordinate 4,674,672 of NC_079398.1, forward strand.
TTATGGGAAAATAAATACGAGTTACATTCATTCTGCAAGTGGGCCCAGAGATCTTTGGGAACATGGTCTTTGTCATTCACAGGAAAACAAAAAAAGTGCACAGATAATGATGTTTGGATCTGATGGTCATGAGTTCAGTTGTTTACCCGTGCCTTCACAGTCAGTGTCATCATCACCAAACTACCACTGCCATGCACCGACACTGAATAAGGCATATGAAAAGAAATATATAGGCCAGCTGTATATTTAGTTGCAACTGTAGGACCCACAATACATTGCGGGTTCTACTAGATTCTTTCTTCTGCTCGGCGGAATATAGTTTGGTATGGATGTGCACAAAGACGGCAGACGGTACTTCCCGTGGCCATGTGGCATAAAGTCATCCACACTCAATAATAAGGTCATCGTGGAAATCAGAAATCTGAGAACGTCAACAGTGACACAAATAATCCGTCACATTTTCTTTGCTCAAAACGGTGGCCTAAATGTGGACTCAGGAAAAGCTGGACTCTACATTTACTCCGACACCGCTGCACACCTCCCCCTCGGGCTTCGCTTGCACTGCAGGAGTCCTGTGAACAATCGAGATGGAAGCGAAGCCGCCGTCTCCCTGACAGCGGGGGCGTGGTGGACCCCTCCTGAGGACATTTTACAGCAGGTCTCCATGACGACTGCACATTACAATTGGTAGAGTTCCCCTTTGTGCTCCCATTCAACTTAGACGGATCATTTAAGCCCTTATAGTTCAAATCAAAAAAGTGTATTCACAAAAAGCTGTACTTGCATCCACGTACAGTACATTCTTTTAAAGTTGTGCATTTAGTCTTTACTAAAAACTCCATGCATCATGTTTTTAATCATCACTTTGTCTGCAGGGTCCTCGATACAGGATCAATACATCAGTGCCCGTGATGTAATGCGTCTCGTGTGACGCAGCAACACGGCCCAATCGTGTGAATCTCTGCGATTAGGGAGCATGTACAATTTGGAATATCGAAGAGCACGCGGCGACTTCACTACCCGGCAGTCAAACTGTGTGCCTCTTGGAAAGAGCTTTGCCTTTTTAGTCTGTCTAATTATTTATCATAGGAGAGCAACAACAACAAAAAGCCTCAGCGAGGCTTCTGCAATTGTTAAATCTTTAAGAAAGTAGCACACACAGATGGATAATAACATGCACCCCCAACGAGCTGCATCCATGTGGAACGCTTTCCTCTCTGCCATAACCTCCGGCTGCCAAAAATAGATATCCCTGGTGTATTGGCTGTGCTTTCTACACACACACACACACACACACATACAGGTGCAGCTGAAGGAAGGGGTTGGTGGAGTAGCTGAATACAAAAAGAGACGTAGTCATTTCTAATCCAAAGACGTGAGAAACGAGACGAATTAGGCTGAAAAGAATGGAAGTGCTCTCCAAGTAGACGTCAGGTCACGACAACACATTCAAACCTTGAACGAACACGTGTTGTTGAACTTCAATATTCTCACTATTAGTTATAATTTAGATATTAGTTCCTACATCCTCGACAGCACTCTCGTTGTCGTCACAATGCTCCACTTCATACATTCTGTCGCTTTGTGGAATCAGAGATAGGATGAATGGTTGCTAGGTGACTAAAAAGAGGCCACAGGTGGAACAGCTTAAAATCATCTCCTGCTCTCTTGCTTTTCTTTAAATATGCTGCCAAAAACAAGCGTTGTGGTGGTGGAGGCCCCAGAGAAGGGGAGGCACGTTGTCGCTGCAAGTCTCACCATTTCTGCATTTTCTCTTTTTCAGACTCTTCTGCATTTCACACCTATTCACTGCCTCCATGGTTTTATGTAACAGTGCAGCAATCTCATCGTAGCTTCACCCCCGATTCTCTTTCACCGCCCTTCACTTCTCATGTTGGGGAGACAGATTGGTCATCTCTTTTCCCTCTTCCTTCTCTTACAATGCATAATAATAATAAAATCATTATTGGTTTTTCATTCATTGCTGCAGATGTTAACGGACAAAGAACGCTCTTTACCTCCACGTCCCCTGAAAAAAGACTTCTCTGATGATCGATACACAATCTCAACGATGAAAGTCGAACACACCAAACTGCCAGCAGCAAAAGAGCGTAAAGCGATGTTCAGAAGTACACCGAACAGAAAGCTCCTCACTCGCATTCAGGATTATTCCAGGCACTCTAAAACCTGGAAGGCCCGCCTCGGGGTGCGAGAGCAGAGAGGTCAATGAGTGACGGCGACCGTCTGGAGGTCTCCCCTCCCGTTTATGCAAAGCGCGTTTCTAAAGTCTCATCGTTCTATTTGAGCTTCACGGGCCAGGGGAGGCACGTGCGGAGTCCCAGCATGGAGGAGAAGACGATGGCGGGTCGATGCTTCTTGAACTTCAAGCCTTTCTTCAGCCGTTGGCTGTTCTCGCCCACGCACAGCTCCCCCTGTTGGGCGGCGCTAGAGATCCGCGACGCCGCCTCCCCCTGGACCACCGCCTCCTCCTCGGAGCGCACGAACACCTCCCGGAGCTCCTCCAGCCGCCGCTCCATCTCTCGGATGACGCGCTGGCGCTCCTCCACCTCGAGGAGACGCCGCCGCGCCGCCGCGAACTCCATGCTCGAGCTGGGGGTCACGAGCCTGGAGGAGGGGGCTGTGGCGGACGGCGGGCCGGAGAGCAGAGCCTCCGTCACCCTCCGGAAGTCGCCCATGGAAATGGAGCGCCTGGTGGCCGGAGAGGCCAGCGCCAGCAGAGCAGAGGCCGACGTCGAAGGCGGCATTGCCGATGGAGGAAGAGGGGGAGGCGATGACGAGGGAGAAGGTAAATCCGGTGGGAGGATATCAGGATGCGGGTCCTTGTTCCGAACGGCCGCCGCTTTGTCCTCGTCGTGGAGGTCTGCGTGTCTCTGTCGCCGCTTCATGGTCCTCGCTGATCTCTTCTCGTGCGGCCGCTGTCCTCGTCGTCCTCGTCGTCCTCGTCCTCGTTCCCCCCCGGTCCTCCGGTGCCAGAGTGTCGTGCAGCTGAGCCGACGGTGCAGAGAGAGTGGTCCGGCCCGCTCACTGCTCCATTCATGAAAAAGAGATCCGAGCTGGGCTCATCTCTGCATCCGAGTGGTTGTGCTGGGGAGGAGCCTCCTGGCAGCTCATTGGTTGCTGAACTCGTGAGCACGTCGGCTGGTGATTGGGTCGCCGCCCTGTGCGGTGCTGATGCTGGCGGGCCGTCTCTCGGTGTCTCTCCTCTTTGCCGATTGGCTCGTTCCGTCCTCTCTGCCGCCCTCTCGTCATGCTTCCTACCAGCCGGTCTCTTCAGATCCCTTTTTCTCCTCTCTTGCTCGGATGGTTGCCCCTAGCAACACTGTGGTAGAAGCTGAAGGGAGAGGATGACGCTCCAATTTATCACCTTGGTGCTCAGCGTCATCACCCTTTCCCGGTACTCACTCTCTCCCCCATCCCCTCCCCCCGTTGACCCATTTGGCAGCTCAGTCTTCCCGCAAACTATATCTTCCTCTTTAAATCTCGTAATAAGTAACACTGGTTCACAACATCATTTCCAAAAATAAATAAGCAGAACGCACACTTTTAGATTTTCTCGTTGCAAAAACGCAGTTATCATTTATGAACATCCTCCAGGACTCAAATGGGAAGCAATGAAAGTTCACCGTTGCTAAGAAACTGTCATGTACTGCACTGCTGGTGGTTTAAGAGTAAAAAAGATCTTTTTATGTTTTTAAACGTTCTATATTTGATTTGTTAAGTTGAAATCATACAACTCGCTGGCACAGCACACACACAGCGCACTGAGCTGTGATAACGACAAACCGTATCCGGCTCACAAAAACATTCTTTAACTGCACATGATGTCATCAGCAGCCCTCGCTCATGGAGTAAATATCAAATGACCAGAACACATTTGTAAAGGTATCCAAGTTAAATGTGAACTGAAAAGGTGATCTCAGGAGTCTCCTTTTTCTAAACATTCAACCAAAAAATAAAACCATTGTGATGCGTGTAGAAACACCTTGGCTGCTGCTCTGGTCCCCGTCCGATGGCCGATTTAAGGTCAACAAGTACATCTGCCTTTGACCGTCCAATCAAACGCAGCAACATAAAAAAAAACTGAAACCCAAACTCGCGTTTCAAACCTGACAGTTTCCATTAATAATAATAATCTGATAGTCGTTACATCATCATGGGATGATACCTTGGTTTTCTCCTCCTTCCTTTTCCTCTGCTAACTCTAACATGTTCCACTCCATTAGCAGCCAAGATACCCTTTCTGTCTAGACAAATTATTGACTGGTACTGCAGTGGCATCGCAAAAGTAATATGATAAGAGTCTGACGTGCGACACGAGATCGGTCCACTCAAATACATCTCACACACGTACAACCAGGGCAACGCTGGAGGACCCAATGTTTTAAAGAACTGGCTCCAGCCAGTGTGAATCAAAACAAAGAAGCTTTTAGCGGGCCGAGCTTGATCTCTGCGCTCACACACACACACACACACACATGCATATTTGAGTGTTCACTTAGCACTTTGCTTTTATCCAAGGATTGACTTTGCATTAGCAGTAGCACTGACGGCGCTTTTAGCTCTCCAGAGACAGACAAAGACAGAGATACACAAAGGCAGAGACACACAAGCAGGAACAACTGAGCAGGTATTGGCCATTTGCAAGCTGTATGACAGGAAACCCGTTAGAAATATCACAAGTTTATCAAGCAGCTTTTGCATAGTATGTAAAGATGTACATGAAATAAAGGTCTCTTTACCGGCCTTACTCCTTAGTATCAACTCAAATTGTATGATTGGTAACTAGATTTCCGTCAATGTGTCGCGCGATTTCCGTTAAATTCAATAAATATCTTGAATAAGTAAAGATTGTTGGGATCAAGACAAGATTCTTTTGTAGAGTTGTTTGTTTAGCATGAAGCCCACTTCTGGAAGATGTAGAGGTTGCGCAACATTCTGCAGTTAAAACCACTCACTCTTTAGTAATCCCACATGGTGCATGCAGAGCTGCACACACAGATTGCCATCATCACTGGCAAATGGATGGAGCAGCAGGACTCGGCCTCCCATTCAACAGAAAGATGCTAACCCACAAAACACACACACACACACACACACTTTCCAAAATACAATGATCTTTAACTCCATTTCTATTTCTTCATAGCTAAAATTGGGATGAAAGCCTGCTCTCGATCTCTTTTACCCCACACTCTGTTCCAGATTACATTAATCTGTGTGGTCTGCGTGTATTTGATGCACACGTTGAGGAGTGAGAACATCTGTGAGCCTTCGTCTTGTCCACCTGCTTTTGATTAGATTATAAGGCGCACTGTCAATGAATGGTCTATTTTCGATCTTTTTTCATATATAAAGCGCACCGGACTATAAGGCGCATTCAGCGGGAAAAAAACAGTCAGATAACTCAGTCGATCAAACTTTATTAAACGCGTTCACAATAATTCGCAACATTATTCAAACGTTAATGAGCGTATTCACAATAACTACCAACCTTATTCAGTTGTATTTTGGGATCCTTACACACACACTGTTTATTTATGGCGACAGTATTGTAACGGGACTGAGGGAAATGTTATGTGTCCGTGTGAACGTCTCACGAGCTGGTAGCTGTGAGCGTGTGTCGTGTGTTTGTGAGAGTGTGTATGTTGTGTGTGTGTTGTGTTCGGGGTTCGGGGGCTATGACGAGCACCCGGAGCAGACGTTTTGCTGTTTTTTTTGTTTTTGTGGTAGGCTGTTGTCGTAAGTAGCTTGTGTTTCTATGTTCCTTATAACCCATAATAAACACCATCTACGTCTATCTCGTCCAGCGTTCCTGTCCAGGGTAGTATGTATATCCTGGACTCTCCAAGCCGTACGCTGCAGTAGCCTAGCCTGCGGTGCGGCTTCGGTGCGCTTTTTTAAAAAATAAAAACATTTCGCCTTTAGCGCCGACAGCGCCTTGTACACCAACAATACCAAAAAAGAAAACAAAATTAGAAAATATCCATTATAAATACGCTATATGGTTTTAGGCGCACTGTCGTTTTTTTTATTTTGTTGAAAATTAAAAAGGCCCTTAAAAAAATACGGTAAAATGTCTTTGGTTCAGTGTCAGGGTTTCCCTCAGCCATTTGTCTCACGCATCACAACCGCATGCTAGCATGGTTGCAACTCGGAAGTAGTTATAATATATAAAGATAACATCATCATGTTTGAGCTCAGTGAATAAAGTCTGACCTGCAGAGCTGAGGATGTGGAAACGGAGCCGGCTCGCATATCAAGCTGTGCTCAGGATTTCTTACCCATTACAAATAAATATGATCTTATTAAGGGTCAGGATTACAGGGATTTACTTTAGTCACATAAGTAGTAAATGTCACGAACGGGATAACCGAATGACCCATACTGTCATATCAAATTTAAGAAATGTATGCACAACTGAATTTGAATAAATAAAAATAAATTATAAAAATACAAAACAAAATTGAAATTCCAACCCATATTTATGTTTTCACCTCCTTTATTAGGACTCTGTAGCGGAAGGGCTCTCTGAATGAGGTCTAACCTTCACAGCTGGAGCAGCCATCATCATATACGCTGCATGCATCAGGTCAGATTACATGCAGCTAAGCAGATGAGATGTGTTAGCAGAGTGTCCTCACACTGAGGTTGTGCAGCAGATGCAGTGACGCTGGCGTTGTGTTTGTGTGTGCAGGGCTAGAAGGAATCATGGATGACCAGAAGCACATGACTCCTGGAGACGTGTTCTGTAGCCAGAGCATTAGGTTTGTGTGCATGCCTTAATTTGTAATGCAACAGAACCACAGAGGATGCTACGAGCAGCACAACTATAGCTCTCACCAACCAGAGGAAAGCACAAACGGGAATTTGTATTAAATTATTCAGCCCTGGACAGTCTCCCGTTACAGCTCAGATCAGACAACGATCTGCATCCTTTGGCATTTCCTGCACCACCAAAAATAAAAAAAGTCAGTCTCCATTTCAGCAGCGCCGCATCCGCAGTAAACTGGACAGACCAGAGACGAAATCTGCACTCATGTCTTCTCTTGCGAGACATGAGACCTTTATTGGTGATGCAGCTCGGCTTCCACTGGTCAGAAATCAATTTCAATAGCCTTGTTCTGCTGCTGCAGGCTGAGTCAGTGGGTATGTGTGTGTGTGTGTGTGTGTGTGTGTGTGTGTGGTGTAAGATTGCAGGAAGTCAGTCATTGCAGTGGGAATTACTGGTGGTATGGTCACATCAGAGCAGAGCCTAATGGGACTATGAAGTGCGTTAGTATATAATATAAAACTGCATTTTGCCTACAGTTCATCTTTATCACATAAACTCGTCATTCAAAGAGAGACGAGGGGCGGGGGGGCGTTATGTAAGCGAGCGCTGCCGTGCATACAGAGGCACGAGCACGAGGCGATATGAGTTGATGTGGAGCAGATATTGCTGCAATGGTTCATGGTGCTGGTGGATGAATGATGTGGGAAAGAGAGCAGGAGGAGGAGGAGGAGGAGGAGGAACGACATGAAAAGGCTCCAGGCAAGAAGAGCCAGATGGAGAGGCGTCGAGTCATTCACTTACAGAGATGGTGAACTGCCTCCATCGTGTGCATGAACACAATTCACATGACACATTGTGCAATAACAAATTAAGAAAATGAACTACCATTTAAAGCATTGTAGAGCAGCAACACTGTAGTTATAGAGGGTAAAGAAGACTCCACGTTAACATGCATGGTCAGAGCCGAGTGCGTTGACAGAAAAACATTTAACTAGGAGGTAGTGGAGGATCATTTACCGTCTGCATGGAAACAAGCCTTCACTCTATCTCCCTCCAGTGGCCAGCTGCGGAAGCACACCGTGCTGTGAGTGCTCAGTAAGGCAGGAGCTGAAAGGGATGCAACAGGGATCATGCACTGGCCCGACACGTTCTCTCCTCATTATAGATCCCAAGTTATAGTGTATCAGCAGATAGCAAGTATCGATCGGGTACAAGGTGAGAGTGATAAGAGCTAACGAGGTGGGCGTGGCCAACAGGCGTACAGAAGAGGTTGATGAGATGGGTGTTTGAGTTTGAGTTTAGTTTATTTCGATCAGCAAAATATACAACAATTAGAATTCAACAAAAGAAGAAAGTGGCTGACCGAAAGGGTCAAGGCTGAAGCTATGAGGGGCCGTGAGGGACATTATTCAGAATACCCTCTCACACACACAACTGAAATGCTCTCACACACACACACTAGTGAAATGCTCTCACACACACACACTAGTGAAATGCTCTCACACACACACACTAGTGAAATGCTCTCACACACACGAGTGAAATGCTCACACACACTACTGAAATGCTCTCACACACACACTACTGAAATGGTCTCACACTAGTGAAATGCCTCACACACACACACAGTGAAAAGCTCTCACACACACACATGATATGAAAAGCTCTCATACACACATATGAAAATTTCACTTGAAACGGAAGGCATTTCACTTGAAACGGAAGGACCAGTGTTGCCAGGTCCGCGGTTTTCCCGCGGAATTGGGCAACTTTTGAAGTGTTGCCGCGGGTTGAATTTTGTGTCCGCTGGTTCGGGTAGACCTATTTTGCATGCAAATTACATGAATATCTTTCAATAAAAATCCATATTTTAAATGAAATAATTTATTTATACCCAAATCCTACCATAAACTGCTTTTAATGCTGGCATACTAAACATTTGATGTTACTTTGTAGATATTACAATACATTTGGCAATGATAGCAATGCTGTTGGACTTTAAAAGCAGTGTATATGGTTTACGGCATATTTTGAGTTCTGATATTGGGCTGGTTTTTGGGCTGGTTTTGTCACACAGACCTGGCAACCCTGGGAAGGTGTTTCAGTTGAAACGGAAGGTGATCAAGGATGGCAGATCAACAATGTGCTCAACAGCCCTTAAGCAACGGCGTTACTAAACAACATATTGGCCTCAGCGGAGACCATCAGAACACTGTCTAATGCCTCAACTGTTCGGCAGCAGCCGGTGTTACACCCCTACTGGTTTCCCTGCGCGTGTGTTGTGTTCTCTTAACATCTGCAGCGGGGCTCTGTCTCGCTCACCAGATTCGTCACACATTCACAAACATATTGCTGGAGATCTTCAAGCCACCGTTCATATCCATTTGGGCGATTACGATTGTATAAGTGAGCAGTGCATCACAGCCACGGATGAAGAAATACATTTTCGAAAAAATAAAAATGAAAAGATCGCCCCACCTGGTTTCGATCTCTTTCACGCAAAAGGAGACTGCACTCAAAGACATGCAGTCTGTGCGCTGCGCCACCAGATATTAGTTTCTGCTCAAGTAATTTATATATTGATCCATTAAGTCGAAGGGATCTGAAACAACTGGTTACCTTGAGCGGATATGTACACTTTGAAACATGTTTAGCGATGCTTGTTCGCAACATAAGAAATGTGACTTATCGCCGAAATGGATATGAACGGGGGCTTGAAGATCTCCAGCAATATGTTTGTGAATGTGTGACGAATCTGGTGAGCGAGACAGAGCCCCGCTGCAGATGTTAAGAGAACACAACACACGCACGCGTAGGGAAACCAGTAGGTTTGAAAACCAGTAGGGGTGTAACACCGGCTGCTGCCGAACAGTTGAGGCATTAGACAGTGTTCTGATTGTCTCCGCTGAGGCCAATATGTTGTTTAGTAACGCCGTTGCTTAAGGGCTGTTGAGCACATTGTTGATCTGCCATCCTTGATCACCTTCCGTTTCAACTGAAATACCTTCCCAGGGTTGCCAGGTCTGTGTGACAAACCCAGCCCAATGGCCAATAAAACCAGCCCAAAAACCAGCCCAATATCAGAACTCAAAATATGCCCGTGCCAAACCATATACACTGCTTTTAAAGTCCAACAGCATTGCTATCATTGCCAAATGTATTGTAATATCTACAAAGTAACACCAAATGTTTAGTATGCCAGCATTAAAAGCAGTTTATGGTAGGATTTGGGTATAAATAAATTATTTCATTTAAAATATGGATTTTTATTGAAAGATATTCATGTAATTTGCATGCAAAATAGGTCTACCTGAACCAGCAGACACAAAATTCAACCCGCGGCAACACTTCAAAAGTTGCCCAATGCCATGGAAAACGGACCTGGCAACACTGGTCCTTCCGTTTCAAGTGAAATGCCTTCCGCTTCAAGTGAAATTTGTATATGTGTGTATGAGAGCTTTTCATATCATGTGTGTGTGTGTGAGCTTTTCACTAGTATGTGTGAGAGATTTTCAGTTGTGTGTGTGAGCATATAGTTTTTCAGTAGTGTGTGTGAGAGCATTTCACTAGTGTGTGTGAGAGCATTTCACTAGTGTGTGAGAGCATTTCAGTAGTGTGTGTGAGAGCATTTCACTAGTGTGTGTGAGAGCATTTCACTAGTGTGTGTGAGAGCATTTCACTAGTGTGTGTGTGTGAGAGCATTTCACTAGTTTGTGTGAGAGCATTTCACTAGTGTGTGTGAGAGCATTTCAGTCATGTGTGTGAGAGCATTTCACTCGTGTGTGTGAGAGCATTTCAGTTGTGTGTGTGAGAGGGTATTCTGAATAATGTCCCTCACGGCCCCTCATACGAAGCGGTTCAGATATTGCCGGGAGGTTTGACAGCAATATAAACCCCTCAGGCTCCATTCAACATGTGGGTTGTTGGTTGAGAGTTTGTAGAGTTTAGAGAGAGAGAGATAGTTTGGAGAGTGAGGAGAGAAGGAGAGGTGATAAGATGGAACTGTTGAGAAACTGTTATTTCTGAATAAAATGAATAAAATGTCCCCCGTCCTGTACATCACTGTCCAAGTTACACAAGCATATTCAGTCCCCTCTTCCTAGTTACACACACACACGTTCACTGTCCTCTGCCTGCTTAAGCCCATGCCATTTTCCTAAAGTGACATAATAACATTATTACACAACCTGCCATATCATATGATACTACCATTTTGGGAACATTTACACACACAGAATACATTCAAAACATATTTTATTATGCACATATGTGATAATTTATGTACAGAAATGATTTGGTCATACATTTTTGTAATTCAGTCATTCCCAACAGCCATAACAGACACAAAAATTCAATGCATCACATGATGTGGTTCAGATACAGCTGCCTGTGATTATACACTTGGCCAGTAGGTGGTGTCGTGAGCACATGAAGCTTCGAGAAATGAACCCTTTCTCGAACCAATTGGCTGAAGTGGTTCGATGCCTCATGAGGCTTCATCTCACCATCTCTAGACAATTGTAAATGAGAACAAGTTTTCGCCTAAAAAGTATTTTTTTACTCCACCGATTTTGTTAAAATGTGGCATTTCTTGGCATAATAAAAGTGGTGGGGGCACAATTAATGCACCGTCTTACCTGTTCTTCTCCTGGTTCTCGTGCTGCTCACATTCCTTCCGCAGCGCGTGCATCTTTCATGTTCGGTAATCCTCGACATAGTTGAGATCTTTGTTGTCAATGTTGGAGAGCTGCTCCACATGAAATGTGATATGCAGTTGGGTTTCTAACGACATCCGGCGGCTGGCACCCAGTTGATGAATCTCATTATGTTCTATGAGCTCCAACTGGTCCAGGACGCAATTGTGTCCATCCTTTCAACTGTTTTAATGTGTTGTAGCTACGGCGACCTTGAAAGGCGCCTTATAAAATAAATGTATTATTATTATTAAGAAGTAGACTTTTCAATTTGTGATGTGGAGGATAGGCCGCAGTAGAAATACTGTAGCAGCCCGGTGGGCTGTGTGTATGTGGAGGTATGAGGCAGCGTGTGTATGCTGGTCGAGGTGCGTGCCTGTGATTGGCGGAGCTGAGGGGAGGCGGGGTTAACCTGTCCGGGGGGGAAGGTTAAGTTAATTGTGCTTGACGGGAACCATGTCCCTACGCTTGATAACTTCCTCCTGTCTCCGAGACGTTACATACGAACATCTTATGAAACGAGGACAACGTGACGTGGCAAATACCCAGCCAAAGGCCTAATTGACAAATAACCAATCAAACTGCAGCTAGTCAGCAGGAACTCAGTCGCACGTGGCATATATATATATATATAGATATAGTTTTTAATAAATGTTATATTTGTTTACTATTCCATTTGTTTTTCCTTGACTCTCACTTTGTAAACATTGTTTTTAAAGGTGCTATATAAATAAAGTTATTATCAGGGCTCTCAACGCATTTCGGTCTTATCTCACGCTCTCCCGCCACACATCGAATTCCTCACGCTGAAAAAAACTCTCGGCTATTTAATGCTTGAATGCAGGGGTGCTCAATACGCCGATCGATTGTTCCGCTGCAGAGCTCCGACGCCGGTCTGCGCGCATTGGGATGGAGCAAAAAAATAGTCGCTCTCTTAATGAAGTATCGATACTAAAAATATGCGAAATCACATCGTGTTTAACGTACGGGTACTTTGTTAGCATCGCTACACCGTGCAGCGCGACAGCAGCAGATGTAGCAGACTAACATTCAAGCTAACCTGAACCCCCAAACGATGTCGACATCTGAACGCTGATTGGCCGAGACGCGACACGTCCAATCAAAGATGTTTTATTGCGAAGAGCACCACTCCACATTTTTCTCCGCGTCTCACTGCAATCTCAACGGCAGCGGGCCAGGTGACCCCCCCCCCCCCAAACAAAAACTCTTCGGATCTCCACGATTCACGTGGATGACCTATTTTGAGTTCAAAACGGTGAATTTCACCGAAAGGTGACAAGTTTGCAGGTATGCATACTCATTCACTTCTAAATTAGACAGGATCAAGAAAACCACACTTTCTACTGGCTAGTGGTCAGGTTGCAGGATCTGAGAGTCTAAATGTGATGAAAGTGCAACACAAAATCAATTTAAAGGGAGCGCTTAAACCGATCGTGCAAGACAGTTTGTTGTAGCAACTGAATTTTTAATAGTTGTAAGATAGAAAAATCTTCATCTTTAACATACAATAACATCTCAACATAAAGTTAGTCAAAAGGAGGGATACGTTTGCCACAAAACAATAGAACCTTTTGAGGTAGCTGGTTCATAGATTCAGCCACACAGGTCTTCCCACGACCACATTTACAGGCCGTTTGGTTTGTCCATCACGAGATCTCTGCCAGACATTCGGCCTCACCTGTCGGCCCAGGCACTGAGCTGAAAGCAGGACCCATCATGTGAAGTTACTAACAATGAGACACACTTACTCATTTAGGATGTCTTAAATTGAAGGGTCAATCAAATGAAACATGTTACATAACGCAATATAATTCAAATATAATACATGAAAGAGTCGAACACAAGACTGCTGAAGTTCTGTGTGCAGGAACCAGTGATTGGACTGTTTTTAGGAGTAAGAAGAGAGGCTGTGCTGGAGTGCTTTCACATCCCAAAACAGAAGGAGAGACCTGTACGGCTGTAAGTCCACAGACTGTGATGTGCCCAGCGTGTCTTTCACTATTTTAATCACCACTTTCTTTGGACAAAAAGAACAAAACAATCAACAACGAAAGCAGCCAATACAGGAAACGGCATTCAATATGCATTACCCAAGAAAACACAGAGAGAAGAAAAGAAAGAGGAAAAGAAAGCAAATATAGAATGTTAACATGCCATATTATTCCTCGGGTAAGTTTTCTTTCACAGAAAGCCACCGATTTTACTACTTTTTGTAGACATACAAATAATCGACATGTCAAATGGTTGGCAGCAGGTTTACCAAGCAGAGAAACGGGAGCAGAGAGAAACAAGGAAGCCACATGACATCATCACGTCACCGGACCATGCACATGACCCTGCAGGATCCTGTAATACAGCACACACACACACACACACACACACTGCAAGTCATGCAATTGACACACACGCACGCAGACATACACACACACTGCAAGTCATGCAATTGATACACACACACACTCTCTGTTAAACAATATAGAAGCATTGATTGACATTAACCAAAACATCAGCTTTTGACATTCCTTAGAATCCACGTATCCCGGCTGTATCAAAGCCAAAGAGGCATTTATGGTAGAAATGTTTAATATTCATGTCGATGGTGCTCTTTGCCCTTTCCAAAACATTTAACAGCAGTTGGACAGCACTGAGGTTTAGTGCTGTCGGCACAGGTTCATTTGGCAGAACACCCGCTCATATAAAGCTCATCAACTTGACAAAAAGGACAGGCAGACAGACAGAACAGGCAAACAACAGAACAGGCAGGCGTGCAGCAAGCTGGATGATGACCAATCACAGCGATGATGAGGAGAGAATCATCGTCACGATAGAAAGATTACGGCTGCATCGACTGTGGCAAGTCACACACACACACACACACACACACACACACACACACACACACACACACACACACACACACACACACACACACACACACACACACACACACACACACACACACACACACACACACACACACACACACACACACACACACACACACACACACACACACACACACACACACACACACACACACACTTGCCAAAACAATCTGCAGCCATTTTTTTGTGGTTGCCCTCATTGCCCCGTCTATCTTGCTCGTCCAAGGAGGCTCACAGCAGCTGATGAGCCCAAAAGCCAGAAGAGGATGCTCGCCATAGCGGGACAACCCATTTCACAAGATGGCGGCAGCACCAGTCGGTGTTCCTTTGCTGGTGGAGGCGGGTGGATACTCGAGACCCCGTGCAAGCCGACTGGGTGCTTGGTTCTGTTGGTTCTCCTGTGAGCCGATTGGTGCTTTGGAGTCTTTACAGGGAGGTGGAAGGAAGCTTCTTGACGCGCCTCTGAGCCAGGATGGAGCTCTCGATGGGCTTGAGCTCTGGAGTCGGTTGGGAGTTCTTCAGGGCAGAGTAGGTGGCTGCCATCGCACCCTGTGCACAAACAGCAGCATGGTGAGTGCAGCTCAAAAGACCAACGACCCAAATGGTGGGTGTACAATACTAAACCCATCCAGTGGTAATTAGAGACATTTGAAGATCTGTCACCTTGACCAGTTTGGGGTCCTGGTGTGGGAGCTGGCTGTTGGGTAGCTTGTCTCTCTGGACAATCCAGGGATGTTTGAGGACCTGCTTAGCAGTCAGTCTCTGATGGGGGTCCACATGAAGCATCTTGGAAACGAGGTCCTAGAGGGAGCACACATGACATATGAAGTGGTCACAGAAGTAGGCTGGAGTTCTCTCTGAAGAACACAAGCAAAGGAGCCGATGGGGAAATGTGTCGCTCTACCTTGGCCGCCTCGGACACAGTGTCCCAGTTGGCTCCGGTCAGACTGAAGTGACCGTTGCCTATTCTGTTCAAGATCTCATTTGGGGTGTCCTCGGGTCCGTTGGCGAATGGAGTAAAACTGATGGAAGCAAAGGAGACCGATGACGAAATCAGTTTTTCAATACGTGAGTGTAAATATGATTTGAGATGTTTGTAAGTTCACGGTACAAAAGGCTAAAAAAGGGATTAAAAGAAGATGTATTTCTGTTGCAGGAGTCCAATTATGGAATAATGTTGAAATGGATGTAAGAATGGTGAACTCCTTTTTGCTTTTCAAGGGAATTATTTATAAAACAATTCTTGAGTTATAAATGTGATTAAAAACGTATTTATATGGAAGATGTATGTGGTAGTATATATAAATATATTTTGTTTTTTATTTTGTTGTTTTTTCTCTTTATTTTATATTAATTTTGATTTCAATTTAGGATAGGAATTTATAAGCATTTTTTGCTTCTACCTTTACCTTTTCAGTTTTTCTCTTTTGTATATTATATAGAATAATATTGTATTGTATTTGATTTGATTGACTGAATAAAATACACAAACAAACCAAACAAGTTTCAAGTATAGTGAGAAACAAATGTTTTGAAAAAGGTGTTGCTCCTCACCCAGCCAGCATGGTGTACAGCAAGACGCCCAGACTCCAGATGTCACATCCTTCATCATAGCCCTGACGCTTCAACACCTAGGATGACATTTCATTTCACGCTGTAGCGCTTTAATTCAACACCGTGTGAGGCGCGACACTGAAAAGTGACTCCGCTGACCTCAGGAGCTACAAAGTTAGCGGTGTAGCACGGGGTCATCAGCAGGCCGTTGTTGGCACGCAGTTGCTTCGCGAAGCCGAAGTCACAGATCCGGATCGACTCTGGATTCCCCGACTCGTCGACATAGAGGATGTTGCTGGGCTTCAGGTCTCTGTGCACCACCTAGAGCCAAACAGGAGGGAGTGAAAACAACAATAAGGACAGATACATGAGGCGCAACTAAGTAAAGAGACGAGTGAATACTGTAGGATAAGATACTAAGAGTCAGATTGGCTGAATCTGATTGGCTGAAGCCGATTGTCATGGAGTGGCTTGGTCCCCAGACGACAGCGTAGTATTTCTCGTGGCCCTCACCCCCTGGGAGTGCAGGTACTCTGCGGTCTTGGTGATGGTGTGAAGCACGGCGCTGGCCTCTCTCTCCGAGAAGAATTTCTGTTTCAGGATCCGATCCAGCAGCTCTCCTCCACGCATGAGCTCCGTCACCATGAACACCTGCTTCCCATTGTCGTACACCTGAGACGGAGAGACGCGCATCATCCCAACACTCACCGCGACACTTGGCCCACTTGACGCCCAGAGCACCAATCGTGCGATACGAGTGCGTGCTTATGTACTCACGTCCTTCAGTGTTATGATGTTTGGGTGCTGTCCATATCGAAGAAGAATCTCAATCTCCTCAGAGGGGTCCGTACTGGTCTTGTCAATCATCTGTCATCACAATATATAGATAGATAGATAGATATATACTTTATTAATCCCCAAGGGGAAATTTGTCATCACAGTAGCAGCACCAATAAACTAAACACACGAGAATAAAATATAAAATATAAAAAACAGGGATGAAAGATATAGATGTATACAAGTAAAATATAAAATGAAGTATATATATGTATATAAAATGAAACATATATGTATATATATATATACACACACACAAACATATAATACAATGACTGTGCAAAGTATACAAAGTAAAATATAAAATAAAATATATATGTACTGTATATGTATTGTGTATGCATATATGTTGTATTATACATATATACATATTTTATTTTATATTTTACTTAGTATACTTCTTGTATACATCTTTATCTTTCATCCCTGTTTTTTTTATATTTTATTTTTTATTCTTGTGTGTTTAGTTTATTGGTGCTGCTACTGTTACGACAAATTTCCCCTTTGGGATTAATAAAGTACATATCTATCCATCTATCTATATACAACATATATGCATACACAATACAATACTAATGACTGCAGTGTCAAATTAAATTAAATATAAAAATATTAAATATAGACAGTGTGCAAAATGCAAAGTGTGTGTATGTGTGTAGTGTAAATGAAAATGAAATGTGTGTGTGGTGTAAATAAATGAATATGAACGATATTGCAGTTATACATATTAAAAGATACAGCCGTGACTGTTTTCGCAGGATAATTTTTCTCCATGTGTGTGTGTGTGTCCATGCCTTGACAGCGTATTCCGCGTTGGTGGCTTTGTGGATACACCGTTTACAGACGGAGAAGGAGCCCATGCCGATGTCCTCCTTCAATATGTAGCCGTCGCTGAACAGCAGATTCTTCCCGTGTAATTGCTGCAGAGGAAGAAGAGGGTGGTGAGTGAAGGTGTGGCGGGCCGACGGAGCTGGTGAGGGAGAACAATGCCGCCGGTTTTCTGATGAGTCGGTTCTAGCCAAAGAAAACAACTCATTTGTCTCTGGTTGAAATCCTGCGTCTCAACGTCGAGCTCACAGTTCATTTCTGCGGAGCCATTTGACTCCCTTCTTCTCCCTCACACACCTGGCACAGGTGTATCGTCTCCCCTCTTTCTTTAGATACCTGCAGTTTGTGGATTCAGTGATTAACCAAATTAAAAAAGTACGCACATCTATAGATCTTTTTGAACTGGTCTTGAACTGGGTCTCACTCGAGTCGGTTTAAATGAAGAAAAACATAGTGAAGCAAATTCTTGTTCGGACCTGGACCACTGGGTGCGGCGGGGGCTTCACCGACTCCACGGAGCCTTCCTCCTCCAGCAGAGTCGATGCAATGAAGCTGAAGCCTCTGAAGAGCTGGTGGGCTCCGGCACTGGGGGGCACGCCAGGGGAATCTAGAAGATAATGAGGAAGTCTAGTATTGTAAACAAGGGAGACATATGTCTTGGAAGTGATGTTATCAAATATGCTTTTGCAATAATCCATGCTTTTATGCTTCCTTTTTTTTTAATATAGTGGCTTTTATTGGTGGTTTGATGACAATTTTGTCTCTTCACTCGTAAAAACGTCCAGCGCTGAGACTGGGAACACGTAATACCTTCAGGGATGTAATAGACATGGAGCTAATAGCTAGCATTCAGCTTTGACCTCTGACCTTTTGGGGTGCGGGAGGTGAACTCGGAGTCAAAGTAGAAGGTGTCGTCCGGACGCGCCACCGCCGGTTTGAACGGAGGTTTTAATTCTCTTCTGAAGAGTTTCTAAAAAGGGAATAACGGATTCGTTATCACACAAATGGTCGTGGAAGACTTTCCTCCCACAAAGATTGATAAATATTCTAAATGAATTGAATTTTATACTGTGCATATTTGAACACATCCTCGAACGTCACTCACATTCCAGTCTATGGTGGAGAAGAAACTGTGGCGTTTGATCTCCTCGGCACCATCGGCACAAGACCCTGGAAGGAAAACTCTCTCAATCTCAACCGATAACCAACGTATGAGCTGAAGTGCACAGGTGGACGTGTGTGGAGGGCATGTTCTGTGTTACCAACCCAGTCTGTTGGAAGGGTTCCTCTTGAACAAAGCCCTGAGCAGAGACTGAGCCTCCGCACTCAGGAACTGAGGCATTCCCAGACGTGCCCTGGGGGGGGGGGGGGGGGGGGGGCAGGCACCACACGTTATTTCACCGCATATCAAGAGAAACATTCCCAGTATGAACAGTGTGAGACTTCTCTGTTGGATTGTTCTTCCACCAAGAGCAAACTCACTTCAGAATCAGGCCCATCGTTTCTTTGCGGTCCTTCCCTTGAAATGGCAACGATCCGGTCAGCATCTCAAACTGGGACCCACAACACGCGGCTGTTATCCACATGTGCGTGCGTGCTAAAGTGCGCGGACTATTTACGTTAAGGTGCTCAGTATAATATAGGAACTAAATTATTGACATTATTCTCAGTAACATGTTGCCGCTTACCATCAGTACTCCAAATGACCACCAGTCGGCGCTGTGGTCGTGTCCCTGCCTGTTCACAACCTCTGGTGCCATGTACTCCACAGTACCGCAGAAGGAATAGGCTTTCTTCTCATGATCGATGGCTTCTTTACACAAGCCAAAATCTGGAAAACTCACCACAAGACAGATCATCACCACACGGCATCAAAGTGTCACGCCCGACTGTTGCGTGGCGTCTGTTTTACTAAATTATTTACACATGTCGCATATTTGTAAGTGCAATATACTGACATTAAGACAATATAATAAACACCATTTATTCATCAGCATTCGTCCCCGAGTCAGTCTTGCAATAATTGCCTCTCTGTAATCGCATGACAACCTTTGGATCAACGGTGGCGCGACTCAGGAGTGAATAAAAGGCGTGATTATGGACGACGATAGAGGTAGATAGGGAGGCTAACCATTTAATAATTAACTTAAGGGACAAGTACAGGGAGATATGCAGTTATTTGGAGTCAGCATGATAAGACTGTCTCCCCACGGTGATTAATGAAAGTCAACACAGTAAAGGAGAGGAAAGTGTGTGTGTGTGTGTGTGTGTGTGTGACAGGGAGACTGAGTGTGAAGGAAGGAGCAGGAGAGTCACCTGTGAGTTTGATATGTCCCTCCTCATCCAGCAGAATGCTAAAAAGAAAACATAGTAAAATGTTCAATAGTGTGATCAATCCGTCACTGATGCTCGTCCTGCTCGTGATTAAAATAATAACCGTGCACGACAACTTAAAAAGGTACTTTGTTGACCTTCTGATCAGCAGCAACATTGTAGAGCACATGGTGGGGAGGTGGGGGGGGGGGGAATGCAGATCTAAAATTGGTGGCAATAATGTACCATATAAAGTAACTATGCCTCCATAAAATGGAGAACAAGACCGCGAGCTGAAAACAATGCAGGCTTCACAATTAAAAAAGGCTTTAAATGTTTAATGGAGGAAAGTTTGCATTCGTCATGTTTGTTTGGCTTCAGGGACAAACACAACATTCTGATGAGGCATGACCTCTATACATGGTTTTAGGGTTAATTGAATGCCTCCTAATACTTTATAACACGTTGTTTTAATTCTAAACTCTGAACAGAAAGCCCTTTGTGTTGTTTCAGTTTCTTGGCTATTGCATGAATTATTAGATTCCTCCAAATAAAAGCCACACTCGAGATAGAGAGAGCTCTGCAGCAGGGCAACACTTTTTCATAAAGCACATGTGTTTGTGGACTTGGACAGTTGGGGATTCGTGAGATGAGATTTTACTTTACTAATTGTGCCATTTTTAAAAGATTTTTTCTTACTGATGGCCAGTGAAGACAAAGAATGTTTAATTGTGTAAATAACCCCTTGAAAGGTTTATTGTTTTGTGTTGATTGCCTTCTTTTGTATCTGCTTTATTGGTTTTGATGTATGCCTTTTTATATTGTATTGTTTTAATAATTTTATAGACGTTTTAATCTACTTCCTCTTAGAGTTAAATCTGACTTTTATTTTGAAATGTTAAAAGAAAGCGCACCTTTATTTTATGTTAAAATACGAACTTGACGGTACGGCTAAAACGGACGGATGCGCATTTCATATAAAGTTCCATAGTTTTCATGGACCCGTGTGAGGCTAACTCTCTCACGGTGGTGACAAGGTGGTATTTATTCAAGAGTTTTGGTTCAATTTTATTCGCCGAAAGAAAGAAAATAAAGAAGTTCACCAGCAGTGAGTCTCACGCCGATTGATATACGGGGATCCGTGACAAATTGAGAGGTCAGTGATGAAATGACTCCTGCATATATCCAGATGGTTTGGGATCCAATAGGCATGGTTCATCAAATATGCATTAGTCTATATTGTGCATTTGCATTTCTGGGCCTTCAGAACATCTGCTCTTACTTTTCGGGTTTGAGGTCCCTGTAAATGATGCCCAGGCTGTGGAGGTGGTCCAGACCCAACGCCAGCTCTGCTAGATAAAACTTGACATCCTCCTCTGTGAACATCACCTGGGGAAGCAGGAGACACCGAGACGGGGTGAAGGACTCAATAAGAGAATAACTTCATAAGAGGGAGACGATGAGTTACAGTTTTCATCAAGCACGATAAATGTCTGGACCTTTGGGATCTTTTTTTTTGGACAAATGTTTTTATCATAACACAAATCATAACAAGGCACACCAAAAGTACATAAAGGCACTTGGAAATATAAAATAGAGATCTCCGTGGCATGGTTAGTTTTGGGGCATAATTGACTGTTTTTCAGCAGTAACTAAAATTTAAATAACAGTAGAAGGTGACAGATGAATACATGCAGGGATAGATAGATATCATACCCCCTAAAGCAGGGCTATTCAACTTCAGTAGCAAGTGGGCCGAATAAGAAAATCACGGGGGGTGTGAGGGCCGCACAGAATATTGATCAAATAATGGCTAAAAATGAAAAACAGTAATGTATATTTCCACAGGTAAACAGTCACACACGAAAATGCGTCGGTATTGTGTGGCAAAAGTGTTGCGAACAAGCATCACTATGAACATGTTTCAAAGTGTAAATATCCGCTCAAGGTAACCAGTTGTTTCAGATCCCTTCGACCAAACTGTTCCCATGAAAACATAAGAAATGTGACTTAATGGATCAATATATAAATTACTTGAGCTGAAACTAATATCTGGTGGCGCAGCGCACAGACTGCATGTCTTTGAGTGCAGACTCCTTTTGCGTGAAAGGGATCGAAACCAGGTGGGGCGATCTTTATATTTTTATTTTTTCTAAAATGTATTTCTTCATACGTGGCTGTGATGCACTGCTCACTTATACAATCGTAATCGCCCAAATGTCTATGAACGGTGGCTTGAAGATCTCCAGCAATATGTTTGTGAATGTGTGACGAATCTGGTGAGCGAGACAGAGCCCCGCTGCAGATGTTAAGAGAACACAACGCACGCACGCGTAGGGAAACCAGTAGGTTTGAAAACCAGTAGGGGTGTAACACCGGCAACCAACACGGTGCGTAACATAAAGATGTAACCCAGGGGTGCTCACACTTTTTCAGCATGCGAGCTACTTATTATGTGACCAAGTCAAGGCGATCGACCGACGGGGACGGGGACGGGGACGGGGGGCTAGTGACTTTTTCTTTGCTCCGTCCCGATGCCCGCAAACCGGTCCCGGAGCTCTGCGGCGCACGAGACGGCGGGCAGAGGACTGTTAACGCGACACGTAGAGACAGAAATGAAATGCTGCTGCTGTAATGTGGCGCTATAGAGAAAGTGACAGGGGGGCGGGCCAATTTTTTTTAATGTCATGCGATCTACCAATACTACGCCGCGATCGAATGGCAGGTCGCCGCGATCGACGTATTGAGCACCCCTGATGTAACCATACAGGTTTGGTTGAGGCAACAGTGAAACTCGATGGCTCTGGGTTAGATGTCTCAATGTATAAAAGAGGTGTGTCCGTCAGTTTTATTTTTTCTTACCAAGCTATAGTGATTTGCAGGCAGTCTTGCGGGCCGTAGTTAAACTCAAACGGGCCGTATCCGGCCCGCGGGCCGCTAGTTGAATAGGCCTGCCCTAAAGAGATGCTCCCACATTCCCAAATGAGAGAATAAAGATGAAACAAATAAATTAAATTAAATAAAAGGATGTGTGGAGTTACAGAGTTACACCAAAACCGTCCCCCTCCAGAAACTCCATCAATGATCTCCTTTACCACGGTGTTATATTCTCCTTTCACTACACATGTAAGTTTCTCTGGGGCGAGGCGCTGTAGCACGCCCTCTATCCAAGACTTCTGGGATCTTAGGCTGACAAACCACCAACACGTCCGCCTCACCTCTTTGGAGAGTCTGGTGAAGAGGTCTCCTCCTCGGAGGAAGTCAAGGATCAAGTACAACTTCCCTTCAGTCTGGAACGCTACAAACACAAACACAGCTCCACTGACAACAGGTCCAACGGCGAATCAGGAAACATGCAATAAGACGGGAATGAATGCGTTATCATAGAAACAAGTTCCAGCCGACTCACCGTAGTGCAGCTTGACAACAAACGGGTGGTTGACGTCAGCGAGGATGTCTCTCTCCATCTTGGTTCTCACACGGTCTCTCACTGAAGGAGGAAGAAGAGCACATAGATATACGCATGTAGAAAGGTAAACTCCAACAATGTTCACTTTACTCACTGTGGTTTGTTAATAGCATGTCCGAGTTAGGTTCAAAATATTTGGTTTCACAATAAAAGGATCAATACCGCCATGGCCCGAGGCCTCTTCAGTCCCACACACACACACTCTGTGGGATTCTGAAGCCATTTACTGTATTGTGACTTAATGGAGAGTGAAACCGCACCACATCCGTTCACAGGACTACGTGAACACATCGCATGCTCTGATGTTTATAAAAGGAGAATGAAACCACCTGTGCACAAAAGTAAAGTGTGGTTGTCTTAATGCATGCAGTTCTCTACGAGTTACAGGAAACAATACACCCGTTTGTATGAAACTGAGGGTACTGCCACTTTAAAACAATCAATGGAGAAATCACACAGGCCAAAGAGAAAGCAGACAGACTCTAACACAAACAGCAAGAGTGTAAGCAGTTGAAGGATACAGTAAATAAAAAGGGAAAAGGGGACCTTGTATCAACAGTTTATTAAAAAGCCGAACATCCGTCGGTCGCTCCGGCTACTCTTCATGAAGAAGGGAGGTCGTCCCGTGAGAGAACGCTCCCTAGCCTCCCTCTGCAGCCAATGACAGATCCCTCTTTCTAGATCAGTCAATCCTGTTCCTATCCACGG
Organism: Pseudoliparis swirei; assembly: GCF_029220125.1. Classification (NCBI taxonomy): domain Eukaryota; kingdom Metazoa; phylum Chordata; class Actinopteri; order Perciformes; family Liparidae; genus Pseudoliparis; species Pseudoliparis swirei. Next base: position 4,698,771 of record NC_079398.1, read on the forward strand.
CTGTAATGCTGCCCCCCCGACAGGTAACCACGGAGAAAAGAACACTTGCTCGTTGAAACATTTTTCGGGCAACAGATTGAACGTGGCGGTGTGCTCCAGAGCCGGATTACAAAGTCAAACACTGGTTAGGAAATTATTTGGGATCCGAGCACACCTTCTCTTTTACACGGTCCCACTGGGACGAAAGCATTCAAACGCATCACAGGCTGCAGTACCTTTGAGCGTGGCCTTCTTCAGGACCTTCATGGCATAGAGCTCATTGGCGTCGGGGTCGGTCACCTTTCGCACCAGGAACACCTGCAACGACATCAGATCAGGGGTTGAGGGTGTGAGTCTGTGAAGGCCAACGTCAGACAAAGGGAGCAGCAGAGTTACCTTGCCGAAGGATCCTTGACCCAACACTTTGAGCAGCTCAAACTGAGAGGCGTCGGCCTTCTCGGAGCCCTCCTTGACCACATGGGTGATGTTGATCTCCTTGATGTCTCCATCTTCCTGAAGAGTGCAGGATAGAGAGGAAAAGAACAATCCACACAGTCAGGACTCACAGAAACAAATGGATAGAAACGAGGACGCCGTGTGTTTGGAAGGGAGAGTCAGAGCAAAAAGAGAAGTTCTTTCATCAGGAGTGTATTTTGCTGCCAATAACAACATATCGAAAATAAAACAGAAAGAGGAAGCACAGTCAAAAAGCGAGAATGACGGATACCACCCAGGGATTCTGGTCAGTGTGTTAAAAAAAAGAAAGAAGTTGTTTCTGGAAATCATTCTGCTAAAAAAAAAAAAAAAGAGTAGTTTCTGGAAATGATGCATGATGACAAACGATTCATTTCGAACAATGCAATGTAAAATAACTTCAGTGGTTCGTTTCTTTAATGTTTTATAACCTCAAAAGACTTGTGAAAACTTATTTCCGGGACAACTTGCAGACGACTCCATCACAAGAACTCACACTGCCGACCCGATGTCACGAGAAAAGCTTGAACCACAAGTGGCTTTCTTGAGGGTTTCGGTTATCTGGAGGTCCGCAGCTACTGACCGAGTATCGGTTCAAAACGTGGGACCAGAAAGTAAGACACCTCGCCTGCGCCCGTATCCCTTGAATTGGTTTTCTGCAGACACATGACGCAACGCACACCTCTATCACACATGCCAGATCATCGACTGTCGTCATGTACACGTCATGTTTATCAAGTCAAAATGCCAAAGATCCACCTCCTAAAATGTGTTGCTGCTTGTTGTTCAATCAAAATGAAATGATTCACTTTGAGGCTTTAACTGGAACTAGTGATTGTACATTAATCTACTGTTGACTTTATGCCAGCTATTTTGATTATAAGTATATTAATCAATAACTAATTCAACAAACGAAACCCCAACACATTCTCTGTTTACAGCTTCAAATAGTTTATGCATTTGCTGATTCTCTCTCTTTCTATACGTGTTTTCATTGAACGCCTTTGTTTTGGGCTGTTGGTTGGACACAATGAGCAATGTGGAAACAATGGATCATATTCACAAAAAACACAGAGGAATCAGTGATAATAAAAAAAAGCTGAAGTTTCAACGCCACGCCGTAAACAGCCCACAGGCCCCTTCAGCCAGGGGCTTCATTCCAAAACAGGAAGCCAGGGTCGGTTGAACGTGCCGTTTCTCAGCTGCACCTCGTTTCTCAACAACCACAGAAAGCGGAGAGCATCGCGCCTCGTTGGCGCTGAGAAATCCCACCTCTGCAGTGACGCTGCTCAACAACAACAACAGCTCTCTGGAGGCTAGACAAGGAGTTTAAGAAGATGCCGAGGTGAGGAGGAATCACTTTACCCTCCGGCGGGTCCTCGGCGCGGCCGAGCCGTCGGTGCCGCCGGCCAAGGCTTTGTCCTTTCTGAACAGGTAGAGGGTCAGCAAGCGGCTCAGGTTGAACTTCCTCTTGTCCTTTTCCATCTCAGCATCGCGACAGCCTCTCCTTCATCATCCTCCTCACGTCCATGAGAAGGCAAACGCCGCTCTAGCTCACGTAAATCATCTTAAAGCTCATCTCCTCACACGCTCACTCCAGACTCCTCAGTGCACTCATGTCAGGATTAGTTCCGTTCAGAGAGTAAATACGGAAAAATCTCTCAACCGGTTCCTGTTCTTTATCGGCTCTCTCTGCATGGGCCTTCAGCGAGACATTTGGATTAACTCTTCCATTATCTCTCCTGTCCTCCCTCTCTCCATTGCTCCCTGTGTTGGTCTGATTCGCCCTCTGTGTCCTCAGTGACTGACTGCAGCTGAAGTGAACTGAAACCAAATGGGGCAGGAAGGAAGAACCTGCGCCTATTCTCACAGTCCTGCACTCAAGTCACACACACACACACACATAACTGCAGCTAAGAGAGAGAGTCACAGTGTGTGTGTGTGTGTGTGAGAGAGAGAGTGAGGGAGCGATGGATTCAAATTGAGACGATACAAAGAAAGTTGGAAGTAGCGACACATAATCATACAACATGTCACTTCGTGATCCTGTGTTATCCGTCTTTTGTCTCCAAAACTAAGCTCTGTTCCACTTCTCTTTACCCACAATTCAACAGCATTTGAAGCATGAGGACAGGGGGAGGCAGGCGGAGAGGACGAGGTGTCCCCTCTCGGGGTTAAGACGAGACAGACGACCCCGTCACGTCCCTCTCTTCCTTCTTGTAATCGTCCATTCCTGCTTATCCCGTCTCTTAAAACCTCTCACCGGACGCCAGCGCTCCGTTTCCTCACTTTATTGCTCTTGTGCCGTAAATCCTCTTCGCCAAAAGAGATCAGGCTGTTACACACCCATGTAAATACAGGGCATGAGTCAACTTCTCCTTGACCAAGCCGTCAGCAGACATCCGTTTCACAAACGCCTCATTCTACTGCGGTGCGGGCCCTACCCAGAAAAAGGTGCGCTTGAACAATTTAGCAATCGGTGAATTGAAGTTACAGAGGGCAGAGACACAGAAATGCAAAAGTGTGTTGGCCTGACCAGATCCAGCGCGGATATGTTCCTGTAAGCGACAGCCGGAGTGTGTTCTGCTTTCCTATGGAGCAGCTGGACAGTAGAAGGGGGCGGAGCTTACCGTCACTCTGTTATTGGCAAAATCCCTCCAGGTGATACGAGACTCGGTCTGAGAGGATGGGGGTGTTGGAAGTCAACATGGGTTATAGAGAACATGGCAGCACTGAGTGAAATTCAAATTGTACAGATCACACACACACACACACACACACACACACACACACACACACACACACACACACACACACACACACACACACACACACACACACACACACACACACACACACACACACACACACACACACACACACACACACACACACACACACACACACACACACACACACACACACACACACACACACACACACACAGGAAACTTCTCCTTCCTCCATGTTCTCACTTCCTCTTTTCTATAACCGATCTGGTTTCCTTCCAGCTCGATAGTTTAAAGTTTCTGGATCTCCCAGTACAACTTGTGTTTTTAGAGAAATGTAGAATGTCACTAAACTTCTGACAGATTCCACACAAAGGAGTTTCAGAATGTCTCAGAATGCAACAGCCTCTGCACATAAACAAGCGTTGGACGAAGTGCTTGAACGTTCCGGTGTTCATTCAGTGCATCGACGCACATGCCGAACACCAGCATGCCCAAACAGAAAATGAGTTCCTGGATTAGCACCGCCTTGAAAATAGATGGTACTTTGACATTTTTAAAAAAGGACAGACGTTTAAGTTCCAATGAACCGACACACTGACGCGTTGAAGAGGTGTTGTAGGGTTAGAGGAGCTGGAAGACAAATCATTCCTCTTGCATTTCTCTAAATTCAAAGCTGGAAGCTCAGCATCACATCAACCCACACAAAGGAAACCCTTACCACACACACACACACACACACACCCCCCCCTGCCTGAAGCGTCGGGCGAGTCCCCAGTCCTTAAACAGATCCCTGCCTCGGCGCCACCCTCTCAACATCAACCCGAGGTCATTGACAAACTAACGGGAACAAAAGCCACCACTTGCCTCTCCTGTGCGGCGGGTTCTGGTTCGGAAGAGGAGCCGCCACATGTCAGGACCGGCCCATGTCACTGGTGTCAGTGAGTCTCTGTGACACACGCGCTCTTACAAATACAGCAACCGCGTCACAGTTAGTCAACACTTTCAGCATGCAATACCAAAATGACAGACATTAAAGTACACTCTAATGGGAAGTAGATATATTTTTTAAAAAATGTGGATCGAGATAGAAGGAAATGGGCACAGAGCTGCGGGGAGTGTCATCGTCACAGAGGAAGAAGGGGAACACAGCGACACCGTTACTGCAGCACAGAGCAGCTCCACTCAGCTCCTTCCTTTTGATACGAAGCTGAACAAAACAGATGCACTCTCCATAATCACGCTGTGTTATTGCACAAGCCCGTGTTGCAACCACAGGAGTTCCCGAGATGAGGAGGAAAGTGATCGCGTGCCCGTCAAGAATCAGAGAGGAGGAGAAAACGACCATCCCGTCTGAAGTTTGCGTCGCCCTCTGAACGTCCTCTGGATGGGAGGAATGAGAAGTCGTGTGCAAGTTAGAACTTCGACCTTTAGTAAGTGGCATCTCCCCGACAGCGAGAACGCACGTGTACTCTCCGTCAGACCAACATGGTGTCATGGTCTTTGATCAACACAAGGGGCCAGTGCCGGTCTACAGCCGGGGCTCCACAGACAGAAGAGCGCAGCCAAGTAAGGGCATGTTCCCAGTGTCAGCACATGCCTCCTCCACTGCCGGCTGACATTAATTACAACCAAGCAGACACACAGAGGGACGGGGGAGCATGTGGGAGGTGACGGGGAGCGGTGCCAGCAGCGAGTTAAAGCCCCGTGACATCGTGCCCTGACCTTCCCCCCGATGACCATCAAGATTATAAAGAGTAAGAAGATTGAAGAGCTGAAAACACAAGACAGTGACAGCATTCATCTCCCTGTTGCCGCTCGTCTGCCCTGGAAAATTAAAGCGGGAGCTGCAGCTGCACGTTTTTTCAAATGCATGACAGTTCCAAGTGTTGCGAAAGAGTGTGAAAAAGCGTAAACAACGAGTGTTGGTGGAGGGAGTCGTCATCCATCCAACCAACCGGGCTGCAGTCTCATTACGAGAGAAACAAATGGCCTACAACTTCCTCCCGAGCAGACGAGGAGGGGGGAACACACTTAGCTGCAGTACTCTGACTACGATAAATAATTGATGATTACTTAATTAGAAGTGTAACAATCGATCGAGTAATCAATCAATCGACTCATACTTTCTGTGATCCTGTAAAGACGATGAATACAAACAAGCTGCTTGTTTTCCCTCCTCCAGAATGACACTTGATTTGGCTTCTGTTCAAACCAAAAGATCAAATGTACAACTTATCAACATTTGCAGACTTGCTCGACTGCATAAAACCGAATGTGCATCAAACCACCCGTTTAATCCCTCTTCAGTGAGTCCGTGTGCTGTTGGTTGTGCCGGCTGCTCGAACGTGACCAGAAATGTGCGCAGGCATGCACCCAATTCTGTCAGGTGACATGCAGGAATGCCTCTCTGTCTGAAACTCGTCCCCCCTTCATTGTCTCTGAAGGCTGCAGGGCCGACTCTTCCTTTCAGCTCGTTGCTTTCCTGTTCTCATATCCATGTTCTCTTTTGATGAACAGTCTGTTACTACAACTCTTCTTTCCACTCTGACAACAAGTCCCTCCACTTGTCCAACTTCCTTCTGTCCCATTCATTCCCTCACTTACTCTGCTGGCTCCCTTGTAGGGCAGGACAAAAGAGAAGAAGGGAAACGGGGGGGGGGGGGGGAAAGAGGCAGGGCTGCAGCTGGACAGTCATCCAGTCCCAGTGCAATCCTCTGACATCCCAACATGGTGCTTTAATACTGGCTCAGCCTGGGGAAGGCCGAATGAAAACCGATTTAAAGATTGGAGGAAAAAAAATAAAAAAAGTTTAGGTTCCGGCTAAATGAGAACAAAGGACGAGCAGCCCAGCAAAGACTCATCGCCTTAATCCCTCACATCTCCGTCGTTGCCAGGGCTGTTATCCCACAAAATGTTAGAGACAAGACAAGTTTTATTTAGATCAAAATATAGAAAAATACAAGAGTGCATGTGTGTGTGTGCAACGTAAGTATTCAGTGCTTCAGGGCATTACATGAGGACAAAAGCAGAGATATGTAGAAACAGGAGATGATAATGAAGAGGTCATGAGCTTTGAAAGGTGGGTGATGACACGGGTTTGTCTGTCACTATTAAGAGGCAGCATATTGTTATCCTTAACCTGTTGATAAAGGGTAACTCTGGAGGTAATACACTCATCCTTTAGAAGACCATCTGTCCATCTGCTCATCCAATCCATCATGGCATCCACACACAGCAACACACGCATACTGGACAAGCAACCAGTCTTTAAAACGTAAAACCACGACGACACCGACCAAATACCAACGTTCAACGCACAAGATCTCTCGACTAGCACAGGTGCTAGTTTTATAGAATAGAGACAAGTTAAAGGTGGATGTTACAGGATTAGCACAGATGCTACAGGAAATCCTGTGCTGGCATATGCACTCTTAATATGGCAGTGGGATGATGGGCTGTTCAGATCTGGGCCAGTTGACATGAAGCCTTAATGGCCTTGTGTAATATCCACAGTGGCAGCCACGGTCAATAAATACATAACAGAGGGACAGAAATGGCAGGTAGAGTAAGAGAGAATAAAGCAAGAGGGATAGATGGTAGACAGAGGCAATATGCGGACAATCAAATACAGGATAAAGATCGTTTACTAAATACGTCAATATCGACCTTTTGAAGATGTTGAAGGGTTGACTATTGGTGCTTTCACAATACATTTACACTATTACATTTTTGCATCAGGAATGTGGATATAATGATTAAGTGTATAAAAGCAATCCATAAATCAGCCAGAACAATCCGGTAAAATCAACAAAATCAAAATAAAAATTCACCTCAGGTTAGTGAAGCCTTTAAAACCAGGAAAAGATAACAACGTATGCAATGACAATGACCAAAATCTAAGATGATATCTACTCTCATATTATCTCGTATCCATGTAATATTGATGTATTGCCCAGCTCTACTAGATCGTGGCAAATATAGATTATACAGAGGAAGTAAAGAAAGATTGGGGGCTGATCATTTAAATCATGAGGTCATCAGAGTTAAAGCTCAGCTGGCTGAATGCAGTAGAAGTGTGCAGCACTCTACACAACAATAGAGCAACGCCGGCATTTAAACACAAAGTACAAACTATAAACACTATTATGACGTCATCTTTTGGTCAAGCATCTCTAATTTCTCTTCCGTTACCCACTCCCTCTCATAGTTTAAACCCTTCACACTAGCCAGAGCAGCCTAAAATAGCTTCATAGCTCAGTCAATACTTCCTGCTTCCTCCCTCTGGTGGTTCTCCTCTTTCCTTAAATATCAACCCAACAACTTGCCAAAAACACACACGGCATAAATCATACTGGCATCGGCATCCTTCCTGAACCTTAAACACTCTTCATAACCTCGGTCAGTGTTCCACAACACCCCCGACTATCTCTCTATTTCACTTACAAACTCCACCACCTCAAACTCTGGAGATAGGAAAAAGTACGATACATATTTTACCGACATTTCCGTTCTTGAGAAAAGTGTCAACTCTCCCTTCCTGTTTGTGAACCTTACCTTGTCACCGGCGTGCTCCCCATGAAATATGTAGGGACATTACATCTGATGGATAGTGGAGAAAACATGAGCTTAAATTTAAGGATGGAGTCCATGCACTAATATATTTAAGAAAAAGTTAGTCGTCTTCTTTTACTTTATTAAAAAAAAGCTCATTGTTGCAGTGTTCTGTCAATCACTTTTAATGGCTCCAAAGCAAGAACCATAACATCTTTAATGAATCCTCCATGGGTTCATCACTCATTTTACATTAGACAGTCATTTCTCCCACAGGTATACAAGTAATGTTGTGCGGATTTCAATATGTCAGGAATAAATTAGATGCTCTCCTTATTGTAATTATGAATTAAAGTCTAGATATGAACTCTAGAATTTAATGAAGATGAATTGTCAAATCTTCTGGAAATATGAAGGAGCAGCAAAGACAGAATTTACAAGCATTTGGCCGGTGAACATTCTTGACCTCTGCTTTCGGCCGTGTCAGACTACATTAAATCAGTTTGGATGAAATCCATCCTGAAGTACACAAGAGTAATACATCTATTGCAGAAGTTGTCACTCAGGGGTGAATATTACTATGAGATGTGGAAGAAAATGTATGTCTTCATCAAGCGGGGAATAATCAGATTTTTAATCAACTCATTTGTATATGAATTAAATGAACTAGGACATATGTTGTGAATAACATTTTGCATTTATTGTAAAGCGGACACTGCTGCCATGGAAACAAAAAGGTCAAGGTAATAAGCTCCGGGTAAAACTACGAGAGAAACGGATACGAGTGAGAGGAAAAGAAGAAAAAATATGAAAGACAACACACAAATGCAAGATCCTGGAAAGATAAACCAACAAATGGAAGTCAAAATATAAAAAAGGCAGCCGGGCTTTTATTAAATCAAGAGAAGAAGAAAGGGCATAAAAACCAAACACCATCAGCATCCATATTTATGAGAACTAAAGGATGAGAAACTGGTCTGAACATTTTCCTTATTCGACCCCGAGAGGAAAATGCGTGAAACTATGGCAACTGTGTTTGTCTCCGTCTCCCAGCATCGTCTTTATATCATCAGAGGTGCTACAAGCAGCAAGGACGCCGTGCACACTGTTTTATAGATGATGCTTCCAGGTAATAACTGCCAGCATCCATCTCGACAAAAAGAGTCCTTTTGTGCCATCATACTCGACTTCAATATGAAAATTGCCACTACAATCCTCTCCAACCCATCCATGCTCCATGAGAATGAAGTCTCAGTCACATATGATGGTGGTCTTTAAAGGTTGGCAATGGAGCTTGAGTCTCTAAAATCAGAGACCGTACAGACTACACTGGCTTATATAGAAGATGATGCACACACACACACACACATAAAGGATGATTAATGGGGCTGACTCTGCCCATACTACTGTACTAGTGTGTGTGTGTGTATGTGTGTGTGCGAGAGCGCTGGAGTGTGTTTGTGTGCGTTTTAAGCAAAAACAATATATGAATGAAAATCCTTTACACCTGGTGAAGAGAGTGTCGGTATGTGTGTGTGTGTGTGTGTGTTGCTCAAACCTTTTTTCTTTCTGGCAGAACAAGTCGCGATCAGGGCTTAGCGACGGCAAGGACGAAGTAACCATGACAACTAGGCCCATAGCAGCCATGAATGGATGGAGGATGGGATGAAGTGAATAGATGGATCAAAAGTTTGAGGAGCATCCGGGTTCAGTCAAATATGTTTTTAGTTGGTTCTGGGATGATGACACTAATATTTGGACTTTTTTGTTTCAGTCCCACCACATCCACTGACAAGCCTTCTTTAGTTGTGTCCTTGAAGTCACTCCTAGGTCTATAATATAGACCTAGGAGTGACCAGCGGTCAAAACAATGCCATTTACTGCTTTTTATATAGATTTTTTTTTTTAATTATGCATAATTGAATTCGGCATTTTGGCCCAGCCCTCCAAAATATATTCAGTTGCTCATTTGGCCCCCTGGGAAAAATAATTGCCCACCCCATGTCTATATATACACATAATAAAAAAAGTAGTTATATATATATATAAATAAATATATATAAAATATATAATATATACACTATATATATATAACTTCTTTTTTTATTATGTCTATATATCCTAAAGATAGTTGAAGAGCATCCCGTGAAAACAGAGAGTGGTCAGCTGAACTCTGGAGCTGATGGGGAGGAGTCCTGGAACACGGGTTATACTGTGGACAAGAGAAGATTTAGAGCCCTCTTCTAGCACAGAGGCAGGCTGGGTAATTGGGCTGTAAACCTTCCCCCAGTGTGTGTGTGTGTGTGTGTGTGTGTGTCAACCAGCACACAAAGCCACCTAAACTACTGCTGCCATTAACATCAGTTTATGTTGATGATGAACTCAGATTAGAGGAAACCCACTTGACAGGCGCTTCAATACAACACGACTGAACCCCAACATGTCACACACACACACACACGCATACATGCACACACACACACTACAAACTGCACTGGAACATCACTAACAATCACTGATTTACTACCGCCAAGCACTACTGCGCACACACACACACACATTAATATGCACACACACTACACACCCCTCCCGGGCCTGCAGAGGCGATCATAACCAGGTCTGATTACTACTGCAAAGGATAAAGAACCATTTTAATTTGCTTTAAAACCTTCTGGAAAGGCTCAATTAACTTTCCGCAAAAACAACTCCATGACTCACAATTGATAAGACATGAATGATGGTGTGTGTGTGTGGGTGTGTGCGTTTGTTGCGTATGCCTGCATGGAGATAAGCAGAGGTAATAGATCTTTTTTTTATTGTAAGTGTGTGTGTGTGTGAGAGAGAGAGCAAAGTTCGTCCAGCTTGCGTAATGAAGCCGATTTTCCATTCCCCACTTGTGTTAACCAACTAACACTACATAGGAGGAGGAACACTAAAGAGTTGTTTATACATAACAGATACATAACTCAGAAGTTCAATCAGGACTCACAATGTTTTTGCATACTTTGTATGACCTTGCTGAAAAAAAAAACTAACATTCAGGACGCGACTAAAGGTGTTCGGTCTGAGCCGATTTAAGGCCGACGCTTGACAGAAAGGGAATAAGGTTTGGCTCAGAAAGCTAACAGGATAGAGGGGGGGGGGCAGTCAAGGGCACCAGCTTAACAAATCGTTACAGGAGCCGGCTTCATCTGGACGACGAGACGCGATGATGTACGAGACTGAGGAGGTGTGCTCAGCAGGTAGATGCAGGATAAGAGGGAGAGCAAGAGAAGAAGAGGACGCCGTCCTGGAAGGTACGGATTAAAATGACGATAGAGGTCATCTTCAAGCCTCGGTGCCTTTCCTCATTTAGGAGGGTGTGTGTGCGTCACCAGGATCCCCTCCCTGCAGTCCTCTAAAGACTCGCTGCTGGAAGACTAGAGTCCACTCTATGCGGCACTTTGACAGAAACCAGAGGATGATTCCACTTCTTGTAAACCGCAGAGCTTTATATCGCCTGATCAAACAATAATAATAATTAAAAAAAGAGGCAATAACTGGCAGGTCTGGTTGTTCCACGTCAGCCTGCTTGCTAAATAATCAAATAAGCCTTAATCGATTGGGAGAACGGAAGAGAAGAGACCCAGCGGACATTTTCAGGTCGGGCGTCGACACCCAAGTTGGCAACGTCATGCGGAGGTCTGGACCGTGGAATATGACTACGACCAACTACGCCACGGCCCTGCTGAGACTCCGCCCACTGCTGAGACTCCGCCCACTCCTCCTCTCTACCTCCATCTGCCTGATGGAGCGTGGAGGTCTGGATGGTGGAATATGCCGACTACCAACTCTTCATCCACTCTATCATATTCATTGTGTTGTTCCTGTGTTTTAATGTGTGTGTAATGATTCCTTCTGGTCACATGACATCTATGACACCTGTCCATCCTGGAGAGGGATCCTCTTCTGTTCTCTCCTCAAGGGTTCTGACCTTTTACCCTGAAGGGTTGTTTGGGAGTTGTTCCTGATCCCATGTGAGGTCAAAGGTCAAAGGTCAGGGATGTCTATGTGTACAGATTGTAAAGCACTCTGAGGGGAATTTCTAATTTGTGAGAATGGGCTACACAAATAAACTGACTTGAATGTCAAGCCTTCCTGATCGGATAGAAGACACGCAATCAAAATCACAAGCGCTGCCGTAGAGAGTAGCATGTTGTTATGTTGCATTAAAATCTAACAAATAAAGAGCTAACGATTCGGCTGCAAGTTTAATACGACTAATCTGTTTATTATTTTCTTGATTAATCCATGTCAAGTAGTGAAAAACACCTATTGCAACTCCCAGGGGCCCAGAGGAAATTATTTTATTTGATCATAAAGTATAAATCTAAATATATTCACTTTAGCCCTTTCTTGCTTTAAAATGTAATTTGTCAATACAACATCGTCTCTAGCAGATACATTTTCAAACGACTGATCATGGAATCCTTTCAGATCTCATCAATATTACCTATGGAGTGTCTCGTTTCAATTAAAGACAAAATCATTTTACAGAATATAAAAACAAGATCTGACAATCAGCGAAACATCCAAAGCAAAAGATGCATTTCTAAATGTAGTCGACACCGTCTGCATGTTCTTCATGGAAAGAGAAAGTAGTTTCATTTAATCGGCGCGTTTCTATCCTGTACCACACCTCGTTTAACTAATCCCAACAGAAATATAATCCGATAACAGAGTTGACAATTATGTGGCCAATAAATCACAATTCAGACCAGATCATTCCCAATCACTTGAGGCTTTTGCATAGTTTATCGTACGGGAAGGACTGTAATCAACTTCAGGAGAGGCAACGCACTTCTGAGAAACGGCACTCTTTGAAAGAGAAAAGTCCACCTTGGTGTGTTGAAATGTTGTGGCTAATCGGTTTATTTACAGTGTACACATGTAGAGCGGTTGCTGCAGTTCAAGGAAAGAGATCGTCTTCTTGTACGTAACTAACAAAAGAGCACTTAGTGCATGGATTAGGTATGAATAAGTACAGACTATTCAAACAAATAAAGCACCAAGATGCATTTCATTTACTAATCCTTGCATTTTCATGCCATAATCCTGGTTTATTCAACCTCTCTCGTCTTGTGAAGGTCTCTTTTTTTGAAAGGGGAGACGCTCTCTCATTCTGAACAGACATTTACAGATTATCCGTGAGAAGATGTATGTGGAAGTATGTCTGTATGTGTGTGTATATATATATATATATATTGTTTTTCTTTTTAAAATTTTCTTTGTTATTTTATATTAATTTTCTGATTTTATATTAATTTATGAGAGGAATATATAAGCATTTTTTGTTTCTACCTATACCTTTTCAGTCTTTCTGTTTCGTATAATATATAGAATAATATTGTATTGTATTTGATTTGATTGACTGAATAAAATAAAATACACAACTATCACAACTTGGAGCAGAACGTGGTAATGTTTTGCGGTATCAGCTTCAATAAACAAACTTATCCTCCAAAGATCGCAAACCTTTCCCTCCCTAAAATCAATATTGAGTGAGTTCTCGTTCCCATGTTTATAACTACATGTGTATAATTAAAGTGCCAACAGATGCAGTTGAATTGCTCTCTTCTCAAGCAGCAAGTGTTAAACAAGTGTGATCATGACTTCATTCAGACTGCCGTCACAGTCACATCCCCCTTCGTTAGCGCCTCTTGTATCTATTAACCTTTTTATTATTAGACTCATCAGATCATTAATTAGTTTTATTGCCGACTGTCAACTCAGAGAAAAATATCGAGGATTCGTCTTCAGCTCTACAGACAGTTCTATATAAATAGAGTTGAAAATAAAGAGTTAAAACGTAAAAGCTCACCATGTTCTATAGTACTACTCCTTTGTCATACAGTGGAATATTAACAACACTAATGTTGAAAAATCTTTCACAATGGAATTATTTATAAAACAATTTTAAAATTATAAATGTGATTGAAAAGTAATTTCTATGGAAGATGTATGTGGAAGTATGTCTGTATGTATGTGTATATATGTATATATATTGTTTTTCTTTTTTAAATTTTCTTTGTTATTTTTTCTTTATTTTATATAAATTCTCTGATTTATTTGATATTAATTTAGGATAGGAATATATAAGCATTTTTTGCTTCTTCCAATACCTTTTCAGTCTTTCTGTTTTGTTTATTATATAGAATATTGTATTTGATTTGATTGACTGAATAAAATAAATACACACAACAGCAGCAAAAGCTCCATTAACATTGCCAAACTTATTTGAAGAGACACAAAAACTTATTATTCACATTATTATGTTTGTCAATTTATTCAAAGTCTGTCCTGTATTTATATATATATATAAATAAATAAATGACCCAACAAAAAGGTAAAGGGTGAGACAGCGGCTCCATCCTTCTGATGGGACAAATCTTTTTTGGAGGTTCTTCATGTTTACGGTTATTCTGACTGGTGTAATGACAGAATAATGATGTTCTGTTGGCTCTACTGCCTAGATGACAACATTTATGTGCAAATCAGAGCATTTGAGATGTGTTGAAAATTGAAGTTGTTATGCAACCCATGTAATCCTGCTCAATTTGATCCTGTAGGGATTATAGTGATCCAATACACTAGCATATCTAAATAACCTCAAGATCGCTTCACTTCTGCTAAAATGTATAGACTTCCAATTTGATCTAAGGTTATATATCCAGACTGCACTTCAAGTGGACATTTTAAATCCAATTTCATGAAAACATAATCCTTAATAAAATAAAAAAAGATTATTTGCATAATCCAAAAAATAGGATTTGTATAAGAAAAACTATGGCAACTGCTATATTCTTTAAACTTTTAATGTATCATTTAAATGACGTTGTGTATGCTCGCCCTTGGGTGCATCTTTTATACGAACACCTCTGTGGTCATTACTGTGATAATTAACGAGCATCTTATCGCACACCCAGGAAATTAAAGTAGGTGGTGAAGTATGAAGCGTCATAATGTGTTCCACCGAGGGAGGAAAGGGAGCCGGAGCAACAATAGTGGTAATGGGGGGGGGGGGGGGGTCTCAACAGTCATTTCAGAGGAGTCTTAGCAGTCCGAGTCAAGTCAGAACAGGTAGACAGTCGACTCCAATGCATCTAGGAGTGAGAAACAATGAGCAGTCCAAGTGAAACAAACCTTTTCCCGCTGCGTGCCGGTGGCCGCCGGCTGCCTCCGAGGCGTCCCGTCTCAAAGTCGTACTCTGCAAACACACAAACCCTGGAGCTCCCGCCCTGCGCCCTGCTCCTATTGGCTGTCAGGGTGTCATGCTATGAGCACAACCAAACATCGCCTCCGAGTCTGAGCCACGCAGTGCCGACGTCAGCGCTTAACCCCTTCATTAAAAATTTACCAGTTGACATTTGTATTTCCACGACTGCTGTGCCCTGTCAGTCACATTCTTTGTGTTGGGAATGCACATGTGTGCATAAAACGCCCACGGGATAGATTTACACGGCAAGAAGCGGACACATCTGGACAGCTGCTAAACAACAGGAAGGACACACTGAAGATACGGGACACTTGAAGTCATACATATCTGATAACACGTTCAAGTGAGTTAAGGACACATATACAGGACTGTCTCAGAAAATTAGAATATTGTGATAAAGTTCTTTATTTTCTGTAATGCAATTAAAAAAACAAAAATGTCATGCATTCTGGATTCATTACAAATCAACTGAAATATTGCAAGCCTTTTATTCTTTTAATATTTAATATTTTTTAACTGCATTACAGAAAATAAAGAACTTTATCACAATATTCTAATTTTCTGAGACAGTCCTGTATATCTTTACTGCAACCATGGACGGATTAAGAAACCATGGGCCCCTGGGCCTGGACGTGTCAAGGCCCCCCCCCCCCCCCGAAGAAAAAAAAAATATTTACCAAAAAATGTAAAAAAAATAATTTATTTTTTTATTTTTAATTAAACATCGCTAACAAAACAGTCCATATGGAACACCGATACCGGAGCTGAGCAGACAACATAACGCGAATTATATGACCATGACATGAATGACTTAAGCCTAGCATATACCGGCTATGGCGCATCGTGTCATATCATCATATCAATACAAAGTTAATAAAAGCGACTTCACGCAGAGGCTCTGGCTTAGGGGCCCCCTGAGCTCATGGGCCCCTGGTGCCGGTAGGCTCGTTCGGTAATCCATCCCTCAGTAGGACTATTGGGGCCCTGTTACTGACATGAATGACTTAAGCCCAGCATATACCGGCATACGGCGCATCGTATCATATCAATACAATGTTAATAACAGCGACGTCACGCGCGGAGGCTCAGGCCCAGGGGCCCCCTGAGCTCATGGGCCCCTGGTGCCGGTAGGCTCGTTCGGTAATCCATCCCTCAGTAGGACTATTGGGGCCCTGTTACTGACATGAATGACTTAAGCCTAGCATATACCGGCTACGGCGCATCGTGTCATATCATCATATTCATATCAATACAATGTTAATAACAGCGACGTCACGCGTGGAAGCTCAGGCCCAGGGGCCCCCTGAGCTCATGGGCCCCTGGGCCTGGGCCCGGTAGGCCCGTTGGTTAATCCATCCCTGACTGCAACACACCGACAGAGCATGTGCACCGACTAGACCAGTGGTCCCCAAACTACGGCCCGCGGCCGGATACGGCCCGCCTCCACATTTGGCCCCGCCCCCTGAACAATACCAGAGAAGCATTATGATTTATTTTTTCATTCCGGCCACGCAAATCCTAGACTTTTTTCTGTGAAGAACCCAGAGAGGGGTATTTGGTTATTATTTATTTCACAAAGTGTTATTTATTTCCTGACTTTTTTTTTTCTGTGAAGATCCCAGAAAGGGTTTTTAATATTTAGTTATGTGGCTTTCTGGAAAACAACACGTTTACATGTAGGCACCCTGCGATCATCACACACTGACCCCGCCCCCATCAGAGAAGGGAAACGTGATGTGGCCCTCACAGGGAAATGTGTGTGGCCCCCTGGACTAGACATACTGCATCCTAGACTCCATCCTGAAGCCCACAGAGATAGTCGGTCACAGACGGCTCCCTTCTCTTCAACTCCTCCCTCAAGCCCGGCCGTGGAATGTGACGGCCTCCGCTCCGCGAGCTCCGAGGCGTGGCCAACCCGTGTTAATACAGGCCTCTGCTCACGAGGGACCACGGCCAAGCAGAAGTCTCCGTAATGCATTACTCCCCTGGTAAGAGTCAACACACGTTTACAAGCTGGTGGTTTGGGTTTTCAAAAAAAGCACTTAACACTTTCCAGAATTGAAAATGGTTGATGATGCAGTGCGGAGCGGGAAAAACGCAGCAAAGTGCAGGATGCAGCAGGAAGTGCAGCTCAACAGCTCTTCCCTTAAAAAGTTTCAGCCTGTTTATTTAACCTTTAATATTTGCGTGACCTGGGAAGGTCCTCTGGACATGCGTGGCCTTTTTCGGATGGATCGAGTCCTGCACATTCCCAGCGGAGCGCAACCACATGTGGACGGATCCACATATTTCATTTGGGGGTCACCGATTGGACGACTGAAAAGACTACGTAGAGGTCCCTCACACAGGAATGTTTCAAGTGCTTGAGGCCAGAGGAAGCAAAAAGGGGATTTAAAAGAAGATTCGCAGACCAAATATTTTCTCTTTTGGCATAAAGTGAGATATTATGAAGTAAACTCATCCAAGATTACAGATCTGGTGATACATCATCAGTATTTGAAAATATATTGTGGCATTCATTGGCAATAAGGAGCAGCATATGGTTAAGGAGTAGTACCACATGGACATAGTGTCAGCTTATTTATTAAACATGACAACAAAAGTGATAAATGTGTTCCATTTTGCAATACTCGGCTTTCTGGCTCCACGTAGGCTGACAAAAACACAACGGAGACTTTTTATGCAACACCACATCCTGGTGTGAATATTAGCATATCAGCATGAGCTCGGGGCAAAAATCACACACCTCCACAGGGAAAGTGGCCAATACATGCGCGATGCTCATAAATCCTACGAGTCGGCAAAACCCAAAAGGGCAAGAAAGTGGAGCAGTTTAGAAACGATAGGATGCATCTCATCAAGAGGTAAAAGGCAAACAGCCCCTGCAGGGATACAAGCTGAGAGAAAGGGAGATCGTTGAAGCGGGAAGAGATAAAAAGAGGAAGAGACAAGAGACTGAGGAGGGAGAAAAGAAACAAGTCACATTTTCTTTCTCCTCCGACGTCCAGCCCTCGGGTCGTGTGAGGAGAGTTCAGTGAATTTACCAGATTGAAAGGAGCAATACTCTCAGAATACCAACTGAGGAGAGTGCTACCCACACACACACACACACACACACACACACACACACAGGAAAGACTGGAGACAACAAGCAGGAAGTAAACCCCGGATGAGGAGACTTCCCTTTTAGAAGACATTCTGGGAAATAAGATTATTGGCTTTCTCTCTGAGACTTCGAGAACACGATTAAACAAATATGGAGCTGCTGCAAGCGGCGCGTTAGCGTAGCTTAGCATAAAGACGGGAGACAAACACCCGTGTGTTTGTTTTGTCAGAATATTACCAAACATTTTTGCCGCAGGGTTTTTAATACCCTTTTAAGGCGCGGGCATCGCTCAGACGTTGCACATGTGTGTTCACAGCGTCCACGGGTACATTTAATTTTGTGTTTTGAGTGTGTGATTTTATTTATGTTATATTTGTTGAGGATATCTAAATATGTTGAACTAATGATTATGTTATTCTAATATAATGCATGACGGTGATTCATCACTAATACACTTCAATATAGACACTGGCACGCACGGCATTAAGTGTGGGAGCGCTATATCAACAACTTCACTTTCTTTAACTCAAAGATCAGAAAAACTAAAACTATCAAAGTCACACTCGGCCGAGCGCTGCATCGCCATTTGTTCTCTCCGAGAGTTCATCTGTGGACGGCCCTGATCCCACTTCTATGTTTCATCCGTTTGCCGATTCTAAACAGATTAATAACACATGAGGAAGAGGATTGTATTTTCTTCCGGTTCGTGCGCGTGCGTTTAGGAATGTCACAGGAATCAAATGCACGGCCGTGTTTGCAAAGGAAAGTGAGAGCCGTTGCCATGACGACAACACACATGCACGGACGCGCGCCGCCGGCATCGCGGCGCTCGACGGCGGCCCAGAGGTCATAAAGATCAACTCGCTGTCCCCGCCCACACGCTCTCGTCACTGGTAAATATTTAATCAGTCCTGGAGACACTCAACACCACCAAGGCGGCGCTGAGCCCTCCTTGTAATTAACACACATGAACAGAAAGCCAAGCATGCGGTTCAAGATCTGAGGACACACACAGATTAACAGGAGGTGGATTATAATTCACAAAGAGCTACCGAGTTATTCGGCCACTTTCTCCTTTTTGCTTTCCTGCATGCGGGTCTTTCTTCAGTCACAACGCTCGGAATTGTTGGACTGCGTTTGTTCGCTCGGCTGACTGACTTCAGGGAGAACGGTGCCTGAGGGGCGGCCACCACTTCCTCTCCCTCAGTCCTCCTCCCCCTCCTCTCACGCTCTTGACAGGTCCCACGCTCCCCCTCATCACGCTCCCCCTACCCTCTCATCACTCGGTTAGTGAAGCCTGAATACCACTCGCTCAGCACCTCGCTGCAGTGAAGAGACGTTATCTTCATTAGGGAGCGCAAGACAATGTCACTCACACTATTGGAGAAGGCATTACCTCGTTCCGTCTTCACTCCTCAGGCGTGGTGGGCCTGAGGAGTGAAGACTGAAGTGGGACTCGCAGCAGCAGAAATATGACGGACGAAAAAGAGAATAAATGTTATTATTATTGACCACACATTAGTTAACAATGCATGCCGGAGCATACGCCACGTCCATCCTCCATCCACATGCGCCGCTTGTTCCAAACCGTGAAACCGACTGCCATGCCGGTCCCAACCCTCATGACCAGGG
Source organism: Pseudoliparis swirei (assembly GCF_029220125.1). Lineage (NCBI taxonomy): Eukaryota > Metazoa > Chordata > Actinopteri > Perciformes > Liparidae > Pseudoliparis > Pseudoliparis swirei. Next base: position 4,718,500 of record NC_079398.1, read on the forward strand.
GTCCCCACACCGTTCCCTGTGAGGGCCACATCACGTTTCCCTTCTCTGAGGGGGGCGGGGTCAGTGTGTAACGATCACAGGGTGCCTAAATGTAAACATGTATTGTTTTCCAGAAAGCCACAAAACCAAATATTAACAACCCTTTCCGGGATCTTCACAGAAAAAAAAGTGAGGAAATAAATAACACTATTTGTGAAATAAATAACAACCAAATAACTTATTCCGTTCTATTTGACAGCGGCTAGTCTAGGATCTGCGTGGCCAGACTGAAAGAAAAAATCAGAATGCGTCTCTGGTATTGTTCAGGGGGCGGGGCCAAATGTGCAGGGGGGCCGTATCCGGCCCGCGGGCCTTAGTTTGGGGACCACTGCTCATGCAGAACCATGCTGAGCCAAAATGTCAGCCAGACACTGTGACATCTCACCTAGACTTTCTTTCTCATTACCGTCTTGGTTTGGTCCTTCAACGCTACGCTTATCGTCGCGGTCGCCCCATTGTGTCGGGAACAACTGCTAAAGCTGCGTCCTCAGAAGGTGTCCTTCATTTTCAGCAACAGAGAGAAATCCGGAATTAAACAATTATAATTCTGTCTTTTCTGTTGCCGGGTTGGCGGGCAGCTGCTTTGATGTGAAACCATGACAACCAATTCTCCTCACACTGATGGAGCATTACAAGTTGTTGAGGTCACACAATTTTATGGTGTATTAAAAGATGTCATGAAAAGTAATCAAAAATATAATTTTCAAAGTGTAAGAATTTGTGGCGACTGCTTTATTGGCCACCATTATTCAACCTAATTTAATATTTTCATGAAGACATCAACTGAGATTTAAGACGCCTGATTGGGTGAGGCATAAAAAGTAAATCATTTGAATCCTCACTATTGCTCGATAGGAACTTCTTAAAGTAGTTGCCGACATTTGATTGCCATTTTCAGAAAGTACAGTCTCTGCTAAAGTTTCAGCAGTTTGAGTTATTTCACACATGACATCCGTGTACATGTGTACTTGTGTCTCTCTGGTATGAAGTGGGCGGCTTAGTTAGAAACAAGGCAAAAAATTAGGTTAAAAATCTGGATTAGCTGGGTTTATATTCTTAATAAATATTAACAAAGGATATATATATATATATATAAATAAATATATATATAAACAGAAGTGATTCTTACATCAATAATGCCAACGAATATTATATTTTACCTAGATTAAAACATTGTGTTTCTCCTGCTACTGAGCCTTCCTAACAAAGAGAAACACAACAAACAATGAGAGTCTATTGTTACTTAATTTAGAGCGTTGATTATTAGGACACGCTAATATACCGGGTTAAGTATGTTACAACCAGGCTGAATAAATTTGCTCCTGCAAGCCTCATCAGGTCTGCAGTTTTCCAGTCAGATCAGAGCAGCTGTAGACGAGGCTGCTCCGATTTCCCCACCCGTATATATAATTTCTCAGGATGTAAACCAAGTCTTCCTTTAATGAATCAACTAATATTCTAACAAGTGGAGGTGTAGAGTATGATGTATTAGGGTTTGCAGAGGGCCAGGAATTTTTTTCCCATAACAAAACTTCCAGATTATGAACGTGGATTATTCTGTATTGTTGTTGACTGGCGATCCGTTTGAATTAGTTCGTGAACATCCTCACTGGATGATTTACCAATTAAGCAATTAGTCTAGAGATGAAGTCTGAGAAAAGTGAAAATATCCCTTTCCCCAAGATGAAGTCTTAAATATCTTAATAATCACTGTATGATTTACAAATATATTTAAGAACTGGCAAAGCAGCAACTCTTCCCAATGGAGAAGATGAAACCAGAAATGAGATTGCTGTTTTTGCCCGAGAAACACATTGTGCGATTATGAAAAAATATGCCGATACAGCATTATTTTATATATAAGAACACCTACAAAAACAGAACAAACCGATCTTACGAAGAAAACTGCGAGATGACTGAAAAAGGCCGTTCTGCCCGATACGTTGTGACTGCAGCCTCGCGGCAGACAGTTTGACGCACTCTTTCAAAATCACCTTCCTCAAGCACTTCGGTCTCGGGGAAACGAGGCGGCCATCATTTCAGCCGTTTGGACGAATCGTTCTCCCAGGTATCCTCAGTGGCAATGAGGTGGACGTGATTGGTTTCATGGAATAGGTCCAGTTCTCACGCGAGAGTCTGGCTTATTGCCAGGGAGTAAATTGCCGGGTAATATGACCCCCCCCCCCCGCCTGATCGTCCCATCCATAGAGCCGTTCGTCACACCCAAATCCAAAGTCATTTTACAGCGAGTGTTTTGGGGTTTTGGATGAAACTTATTGTGCTCTCTTAATTCTCTGAAACATTGGTGATCGTGATCCTTAATTATCACATTACATATCATTTAGCTGACGCTTTGATCCAAAGCGACTTGCCTGTTGGATTCATACGCCGCAGACACAGCTGCAGGGAGCAAATCAGGGTTAAGAGTCTTGCTCAAGGACACAGACGAGGGCGGGGATTGAACCGACAACCCCCTGATTGAAAGAGACCTGCTAACAACTGACCCACAGAAGTGATATCTCCTCAAATCTCGAAATTATGCATCTCTATTTCGTCGTTATAGACTTCAAGTTGTGATACTAAACACTATTTCACAAGAAAGAAGCAAAGCTTACAGAAAAGTTCGATTTTTTTTTTGGGTGTGTATCAAAATTGAGTTTGCTCTTATTTCTTATCTCATGACCACTTTGATTGATTTCATAATCTCCTGTGGGGGTCTTTACCCTCGGGGTAGGAACCATTGGACTAAGAGGATCAATACATCAATCCATGAAAACAAAAAAAGGAAAGACCAACAAAATATAGACAATGTATGAATAATACAAATTAGACACAGCACCATAGAGCTAGCTTTCTATCATGTTTCATTCTTTTTTAATCTGCTTCCTGTGCTAAAAACACAACAAAAAAGGCTAAAGGGGATAAAAAAGACAACCCCCGTGAGCAGAAGCCTGCCAGCGCGCCTTACCTTCTGCTTAACGGCTCGGAAAAAAAGCACGAGAGACACAAAAGTGATGCGACAAGCCGAGTTATACGCTCTCGTGTATTCACCAGTTTTACAGCGTGTGAAGCGCTAAAGAGAGAAGGAGAGAAGTGTCAGGGCACAGAAAACGGCTCATTAGTGCCACGGATGTGTCCGGGAGGAGAGGAGTGACTTCACCTCAAACACACACACAGACACACAGACACACATCTTCATGCTTAGAACAAAGTTCACCGTTTCAAAGCCCATTTCAGGTTTAAACGTTCAGCCATTAAGGACAGAACACTCTCTTCCTCCTCTCCTTGGTCTCAATCGTTTCCTCTATCCCACCCGCCCCCTCCCCTCGCTCTGCTGGAGCCAGGTAATCCCCGTGGCTAGAGGAGATAACAGATAACATTATCAAATTCCCGTCATTTAAACGGCAGCTCGACATCGACCGCCTGGTTCAAACTCCTCGGCCCGTCTGGTGCCAGAACCGTCCGACCAGATCAGAGATTTGGTGCCTCGATGCGTGATGGATTTTTTTTATTCTCGCATCATACACGTCAAAATCCATCATCATATCCAACTTCTCACGACTTCTATTCTTTTTATTCGAGAAACATCAGGAACTTTTCCCATAGAGACAGTCAGAAAATCCCGAAGCCAATTAATAGGTCATCCTAATTAATGAGATTATATAACTGATCAGATTACTCAAATATTTCCCAATCAATTAAGAAAACATTTAATGCACATAATTACAGGACGACCCAGGCCTGAGCAATAATGAAATACAATAAATTTTTACCAGTCATGTCGTGATGATTTGATTATGGATGGACCAATCCAATAAGCTCGTATCTGCGCCCACACTGACCGTATTATGTGGATCGGGTTTCTGCCGTGATGGGACCAATCCAGTTTACTTTTCACTGTCATTTTTCAGTCATATTTATTGCATCATGTCGAGCCGCTAACTGGGTTGTTATGGACACAGCCATCTCTGGTATCATCTTACCGTACATAATGATTCCAAAAGACCTTCAAAGTGACACGGGAGGTTTTTAGGAAAACAGATTTTGAACTGGTAATATCAAAATATGTTGAGAGGGAGGTGGAGGGTGATTATCTGAGTTAATGATTCTGAAAGAATGTTGTAATAAAAACTCAAATAATAATAATAATAACTTTATTTATATAGCACCTTTAAAAACAATGTTTACAAAGTGCTCTACAGAGAGTCAAGGCAAAACAAATGGAATTGTAAGAAACAAATATAAACGTTTAAAAATATATATTAAAATAAAAAACAGACAAACTAAATGAGGGGAACCAAAGTTCTGCAAAAAAGGACGAGATCACTTAAAAGCTGTTCTATAAAAAATAGTTTTAAGAAGTGATTTAAAAGAAGTCACTGATGCTGCCTCATCCTCTGGTTGGTCGTTATATCGTTAAATAAGTGGTACGTTGTAATTGTTCATACATTTTGCATGAGGGATGCACCAATCTGACTTGTTCAGTCCTGACAGCAACACCCTGGCTCTGGGAATCAGCCAATACAGAGTATCGACCCAATAACAGAGTTAATTTAATAATCGGTACGCCTCACAGTGTGGAAGTAACTGGGACCATTCTTTGATGCGTCAGGCGGACTTGAACATTGCTTTTCTAACCCTGTAAATCAAAATGCAGCAAATAAATAGAAATATAGAAATGTACCGAATTGTTATTTATTAAAATATTGGTATCCGATACGAAATTGGCACATTGGCACCGATATCCGATCCAACCAGCCGAGTCGGCATTGGACCAATATCAGCATCGCTCTGGATGCATCTCCTTTGCACATGTCATGGATGCATCAATATTGAGATGTCTGTCTGTCTGTCTGCCCCCCCCCCCTTGCCATCAGACATTAATGACGTCGGCCCATGCCGCCCCTGTGGGCCGACCCCCCCCCCCCCCCCCCCGAGCTCATTGTTCTGAACTGAAAGAGAAGACGACATTGCTCCCCAGTCTCTATCCACCATGAGAACGAGGGCAGAGAAAGGGAGGGTAAAAAAAAAGAAGAGAGGCCAAGCCCAGAGGAACGTTTCCTTGTCCTCTGCTACACGGCTGGAGATTAACCGTCGACAGGATCGGGTTTCAGAGCCGGACAATGAAGGCAGAGGCCAGAAAAGAGGAGGGAAACCGCTGGCTGGAGGATTCTCAGTGCGTTTGTCTCCGTCTGCGCATGCGTGTGCGCATTTGTCTCTGTGCGATATGAAAACAGGCCTCAAGAGGACATGCAGAATATGGAGTACTATGGTCGTGTTGTATTGATCCGCGTTACGATAGACAGTAGCTGGTCTGTCGATCAGCCTCAGACAGGATTCAGCACATTAAGCTCATGCCCTCAGAGGGCTCGTCAATGCAATTGCTAAATGCACAAGTCAACACACGGTCACACATGTACACGGACACGTCAATGAGGCACCGCGGCGTTCTTCTCCTCCTTTAGTCGAGCTCAAAATGGCTCAAAATGCAGATTCAGGCACAATCGTGCCCGTTGATGGAACTTCACACAAACCGAACCAAAGAATTCTGTGCAGCGTGTCCAAGTACGAGCTCTGTTATCTTGGATGTCACAGGATGCATGAATGTTTGAGTCACATGTGTGTGTCTTTGCATGCGTGTGTGTGTGTGTCTTTGCATGCGTGTGTGTGTGTTCCAGAGATGCCATGTACCTTGACAGCAGGCGTGACTCCATCCTCAGCGGTGCTCTGTCCATTCTGTCAAGAGAGCAGATGTGAGAAACAGTCAGAGTGACGCTGCATATATCGTGAGTGTGTGTGTGTGTGTGTGTGTGTGTGTAGAGACATCAGACATAGAGAGAGTGAGGGAGAGATACAAGAAAATATTTGCAAGCGACTGTGTGGGAGGCAACAGTCCGCTGCATCCAGCACTTTGCTCCTCTGCTGGCAAACCTCATAACCTGAGGCTGCCACAGACGAGCACATTGCTCCCGCCCAGGAGCCAAGTCCTGCAGAGACGGGTAATCATTGTTATTTGCAAAACAATGGCTCACAGAAGGCCATTTGAAATATCAACACATTGTTCCTGCGCCAGAAGTGGGCAGCAATCTCTGAACAAACAGTAGAATTTCAGTCCGATTATACGATTACACGCATCGGTCAGCATGTTGCACACAATGATGGAACAATGAGTCGTATATGCAGAGGAGGTACCTGTGATGAAAGAAGAAAGAGGCCATTAAGATGTCGAGTCAAATTAGGATCACTTGCCTTTCCCCATGAAATGTTTACAGAGGAGCAATCAGGGAAATGGCTTGTAGAATTTATATATTTTATTATCTCAGAACATGACATTTTAGATTATATATAAACACACAGTGTATATGAGTCGTGGGTCCAATCAAATATGACTATTGGTTGAGTGTCAGATTATGATTTGTATTATCAGATTATTATTATTACTCGTACTTTTGTTATTTCATTCATATAATTAGTTTCCTTTTTTATGATTTATCAAATTATATTTCTGAAAGGTGTGAAGATAAACCCATTATGAGGACCAACTTCCTTCCAATGATCAAAGGAACTCGCCCGGGTCCAGAGTCGAGTGTTCTGGCATGTGAGAACGCCCTAAATAACTCCTCCCCGGGCTTTTCTGCTTTGTTTGCCCATCACTGACCCTGCGGTCCTTCACTTCCTCCTTGCCCTCTTCCCTCTTCCTCTTCAGATTCCTTTGGACTGCACAGAATAGGAGGCGGTCGACACGATGACGAGCGGCGGCCTCAACAATCAAACGTTCAACAGAACGGGCGGCGCGAGACGTGGAGGGTCACGAGTGCGGCTCGGCTCTCGCATAATGAAAGGAGAAAAAAAAGACCTTCTGAGCAGAAAGAACATTGACAGTGGGAATAATTTACTGTCGCCACAATAACTCCCAATACCTGAGAGATTGGATGTGTTTGGCAACTGGATGCACTTCCTTTCCCCCCCGCTTTGAGCAGAAACCAACAGCTATAAATCGGATGGGTGCCATAACCTCGGGCGTTTCTACCGACCGACGGTTCATCCGTTTAATCGTCTATTAAAAGAAAGGAAATGCAATTCAGCCAAACTGTGCCGTAGTCATAGAAGCTGCACGTGAGAGGAGGCATGAGACCGGGAAGAGGACGGGGGAGGTAGACGTCGACCGCGGGGTTTTAGTGGAGAAGGAAAACCTTGAGGAAGTGAAGCGTGTGTCGTTGTGTGCAGTGTGTGTCGTTGTGTGCAGTGTGTGTCGTTGTGTGCAGTGTGTGTCGTTGTGTTGTTACGAGGGGCTTTTTGTGGACTCATTTAATCTCAAAGTGAAGTCTTGCCACGCGTTCGGACTCTTTCCTTCCGTTCCACTCGATGTCATCGGGAGGTGTGCGTGGTGGATTTGTTTAACCCAGTTTGCTGGAGACCAGTGATGGGAATCCTCCGACTGTCTGAGTGTGTGTGTGTGTGTGTGTGTGTGTGTGTGTGTGTGTGTGTGTGTGTGTGTGTGTGTGTGGTCGACAATGCCTTCCCAACAATGCTACCTCATTAGCTTTGCATGGCTGAACCAAGTGGCCCAGTTAATGGTGCCGTCTCTCCAACACACACACACACCATTATTTAGATGGCTAGATTATAGGAGATGCCCATAAGAGACACACTGATTTACATCCCAGCCTATAAAGCCTGCTAGAGCCAGAACTTTTAATTTCTCAAAGGACTCTGATACGATTTGGCAAAGTAAACAACCTCAGAGCCCTGATGCCGTGTGTGTGTGTGTGTGTGTGTGTTTAATAGAGTTGTGTTTTAACAGCGTGATTGGAGCTGCGCTGTCCTGTAACTAGGCAACAAAAAGAAAATACAATAACTACTCTTTCGTACGTGGCTTTCATCGCATCGTCGTAAGCGTCTCGTAATCTCTCCAGCCGGCAGTGACACCGAGTCCCGGGACTACCGCCGTCATTAGGTCAAAAGCCTCACTGACAGGTTAATTTTTTAAAACTTTTAATTCAGAAATACATCTGGACTTTCTCAGGGAACCCATCAAGCAATGGGTTTTGTTATCACACGCCAACCCAGCCCTCCTCCACTCCGGCAGCCACACACACACACACACACAAGCGTGCACTGCTGACCACGCCTAGCTTGCAAACATGGCACACATTCCGTGTGTTAACCCCACTCTCTCCTCTACATGGCACATGACGTGAGAACTGAATATCTCGGCCCCGCCGCTCTAGACTTGTGCAATCTTGCATTTGAAGTCTTAGCTTGTGCAGCGTTTCTCTAGAGATGCACTTTTCCGTTTGCTTCGGTTTCTATTGAAGAAATAGAATTCCTCTCTAATTCGAAAACCAAGGAGAGTAACGCGAGACTCTCCGCCTCGGACTCCAGATGCTGGCCGAGAGAACGTCTTTTAGGTCGAGGTTTTAAAAGAAGATCAGATCAGTTCAAAGAAAAGAAAGGCTGAAGGCTAAAATAACGCAATGAAAGAATTGTGAAGAGGGGTCAGCAAACAAAGTTTAAGAACCTAAACACTCGTGGACCGCCGACACTCTGGAAAACCACTTCCTGCTATAAGCTGGAGTGAGCATCACGATCAAGCCCTCCTTTGTTAAGCTCAACTCTAAATGCATCGTATATATATATATATATCATACGTTTCAGGGTATGCAATGCTCTTCCTAAAGAGTTAAAAAAGCTTTTTCTGCCATCAGTAAACATTGACAGAAGCATGATTCTGATCTGTTGGAGGACTTTCACTCGCCTAGTAATGGCAGTGGCCCATGCAGGTGGTGGTGACTCACCTGGGCCAGGAAGGGGATACGTGTCACTATCAGAGCTGATTCACTGAGAAGTTAATTAATAACCAGACACGGTGTGGTGATGAATTAAAAGGCTCACTTAAATATTAAATACATACTTTGAAACGGCTCCATTCGCACACTTCCCGCTTCGCCGCAACAAGAGCGAGTAAATCGGATTTCTATTCACGACACCTCCCGACAAACACGAGCGCTCGCACGATGAGTGACGGAGAAACTACGGCCACATCATAGCAGCTCATTTTGTGACAATGAGAACAGGAATGTCCTTGTGATACATTTCCATTTTTCAAAGAAAATCAGCCAAAAATGTGTCTGGCCCATCTGTCTCATGTGACCAGCTGACCCGTGGCCGAGCCTCCCGATTGACTCCCCCGACATGTTCACTGGCACGACCGTCAGCCTCACCCGCCCCATCAATCTGAGCCCCTCGCCCCTCGCTCTGCCATCAGGACTCGGAGGGTGCAGCTGGCTGGTCAGGTGGTGACTGAGATACATGGCAAAGATCCCACTTGACTGACGGGGACCGGTGCCATCAAATCAATTACAGATACAGCTTTTTTTTGGGGGGGGGGGGGGACATAAATAATCTCTCCTTATGATATATACACACATACGTGCTGATATTTACACCCATTTCATAGATTTTTTTAGCAATGAGCACACATATGTGTTTATGAAAATCCCTTCCACGAACCAAAAAGGCAGGGTATTTACTTTACAGTATTAAACTTCGCACTCTTCACAGGCTCGGCACGACCATCTGCTCAGCTGTGACACGCTGCTCAGCCACCTCGCGTGGAGCAGGATTCTGTAAATAGTGTGGGATAAACTATAAGTCACGATGAAAGAGTTTCTTTCTGCATCATTCTCAGGTGTTTCATTCATCACACGGCCCAACAACATATGTGCGCTCTAAAATGACCTGCAACAGTATATTAGATAGTGTCTACTGGTACATAGCGTAATGAGTCTAGACTTATCAGGCTGGCTTTCATGAATAACGCCTCAAGTTAAATAAGCAAACTCAAGTTTTTAGAAATATCATTTTTCATTCACTGAATTCTTGCAAATTATTTCCTCCGCTTCTTTAAAATCAGAGAGGCCATCTCGGCCGAGCGATGGAAGAATGAGCCTCATTTACAGTCGGACTAATCTCTCGTAAAGCTGATCGAGGACACAATATGTGCAATATTGTGAACAGAGCTTTTTAATCATTGACATCAGCCACACAGAACACGGCTATCTCAGGCTCGCTTCACTCTCTGCCTAATTGGCCGTCTAACTGAAAAAGACACCCTCCAAATATCACACGACTAACCTGTAAAACAGCGATGTTTGAATTTTGTTTAAAAAGGTGTGGCCTGATGGGACGCAGTCTGCTCATCATCAAAATATGTGACTGATGCATATTCAAAAAGCAACAAGTCTGTTCAAGAGACAATTGAAGAGTTCATGAACAATGATATCATCTTTCTCTCTCATCTGAGTGACGCTGTGAAGCATCTTTAAGAGTCGGTGCTCAACGATGTCATCATCGACCTGCTCTGTGTCGAACACACTCAGAAGGCCGTTTGATAAAAGCTCCGCGGCAGAATAAGTGAACGTGTCAATCAAACTGTACAAGAATACAACAACAACAAGAGAAAAGAAACTTCATTTTAAGGTTCTACATTATTAAATTAGTTTAATGGCTCACGTGAGCCAAGTAGATTCCCCCTGACCCCAAACGTGGGATGCCATGTGTGAAAAGACACGACACATTATTCACTGGAAACCACTCTGCAGGTGAGACCAGTGACAGGCAGTGAGCATCAGACTGGTCTCCTCGCTTCAGTGGGAGACGAGAAAGTGAAGTAGTTCTATATTGAGCTCTGGAAGGTACTTCTCACATGAATGGGTACAATTAATGTTCCTCTTGGTTAAAGTATCCAAGTGGCACGTCCTCCAGAAAAAAACTCGACTAATTCATAACGTAGGTCCAGAAATCACTGGACACCCATTATGAATGATGACGTCAGACTCACCCCCAGTTATGTAGGGGATGTATAGTTTGAAATAACTTTTTTTTTCTTTTCCTAGAGAGAGGTGACTCGAAAACCTCGAATTGGAAGATGATGTGTTGCTTGAGCGCCATTTCCCCTTGAACCAAATGAAATATGAACCGGTCACAAAAACGATGCATGCAAACACAGCGTGGACACGTGATGTCACCTCGCATTACCTCCGTTTCGTCCTGCAGAAGCTCCATGGTGGGCCATGGCTCCGCGATCTGAGCGAGAGGCATTTTGTTTGCAGGATTTGCACTTCCTCCCCTCTCAGCTGCTCAGGTGCGAATTCGGTCTCCCCGGATCGCGTCGGTGCCGCTCCGGTCCAGTGCAGTTCACCGGGAAGCTCCTTCCTCAGGTCCAAAGTCCAAGTGGAGAAGATTCACCAAGCACGTTGCTCTTCGCTCGGAGAGAAGTAGGACGCGCGCGAGCACCACAGCCGAGAGCTTCACGAACATGCACTCGTCTGGACTCGGCTCCGGCGGCTACTGGCCACTCCGTGCGTAATTGTTGAAAAGTGATAATCCAGTTGGGAAAAAAACAGCATGCACACCAAACAAGAAGCCCTCTCGTCCTTCCAGGTACGCGCGCAGAGAGAGGAGAGAGGAGCCCAGCAGTGTGTGGCCCCTTGGTCGCACTGTGCGGGAGTCTCAACGCCAGCTGGAGGAAGGAGCCGCAGTCCGTTCTGCCTTTGCCATCAACGCCGTGTCCAAACGTGTGCGGCTTGTGTGTGTGCTTGTGTGTGTGTGTGTGCGTGTGTGTGTGTTCTCCCGGTTGTGCCCAGCAGTGAGCGATGCGCGCAGAGACCTCCGTAGTAGACGAGCAGGCGCGTCAGCTCGAGCTGCTATTGGCAGACTCCTGCAGGATTCCCAGCCCCCTCCTCCGCTGGTTCCGCCCAGGTCTCATCGTGCCATCATCTGGCGCAGAGATGAACTGCAAATACGTAATGCTGACTGTAGCCCGCTATTAATGACCCGCGCGCATTTATTATTTCTGTATGCTCGTGGTGCAGCGGGTGCATCGCAGGAGTATTAGATGAAAGAAAGACATGTCAATCCATGTATGGCTGTGAGTTAATGGCAGCCGCGGAGCACGAGGAGAAGTCAATTGTGTTGCTACAGATGGAGATGCAGTGTGCAACTGACTTTACATGTCTGCTTTTCCCAAACTGCAATATAATGACATATATATGAGTCTATATATATATACATATATATATATATACATATACAAACATATATAAATATATATGTATATATATGTATTTATAATATATATATATATACATATATATGTATATGTATACATATATATGCATATATATATGTACATATATATTTATATATGTATATAGATTTATATATATGCATATATATATATATCTGTATATATATTTATGTATATATATTTTTTATATATATATATATATTTATAGAAATAAATATATATTTATATATATAAATATATATACATGTATATATATACATATATATATATATTCATATATAAATATATATATATATATATATATTCAGTGCAAATTGCCTTGGGACCCACATTGCTACCCAGGTCTGAAAGCAACACACATTGTTGCAAAGAATTACATGATTTCATAGATTACATAATATACACAATGGAAAGATGAATAGAGGCTAGATGTTGGGTCGGGACCAGGCCTGGTCGAGTCTGTCCGGACATTATATTGAAGCGACACGCTTTTCATTGACAACAGCTCTTGTAACGGTCCTTGAAACCTTGAGTGAAATAAAACAACCCTCCACCCTCCAACACTTCTCTCCTTCATTCACTGCCGAGTGGTTTTTGCTCTTGGCCATGCTTTGGTTACTATTGGCAACTGGAGAACATCAAACCACCTCGCCATGAACGGATTCTATATCTTGTTTTATTCCAATTCGGATGATGAAGGCATTTTATGGAAACAAAAATGTCCACATGAATTGGGACGCCTTTCTTTTGATTCACGTGTTATTTAACAACGGTATGCAACGTGCTGCGTTGCCGCTCACTCGTCTGAGTTCTGTGACGGGTTGAAAACACAGACCTGAGCTGGAAAGGGAACGTGTTCCCTTGTTGTAATGGCATGTTCTTGACACACCTGTGACTTTTGGACTTTGCATTCAAGCAGTTAATGTGCAACATCGTGTCTCTTCACCACAAAAAAACATTCATTGTTCATGTTTCAAACTATTCATATATTAGTTGCAATGATTTGCCACTAGTTCGACATGATCCATCATTTAGTGATGCAACAGATGTACAAAAGCGGCTGCAAAGGAGACCCCTATGGCACCTCTTAATAATACATATTGGTGTTTGTAATTTAGGGCAGCCGTGCAACCGACCATCGCTCCTTTTTTGCTCTTCTCTTTGTCTTTCATCCTCTTTCCTTTCATTCTGCCGCCCACATTTCTCTCTGTCTGTAGCTCCTCCAGCAGGAAATGATACATTTCTGTCTGTTTTGGTGGTTATAAAGATAATTAATGGGAACATGTCAAAAAGCAGGCCCTGTTAGACGGCTCTTTTTAAAAGCGATGCGTTCCAAAAAGCAATACATTGGCCGCTATATAATGGCCAGAAGGAAACAGCTCAGGAAAGCGTTTGATGTGAAAAGACATCGTGACGAATAGCTGCTCGATGTCAGGTCCGTTGGTATTCAGGCTGCAGGGAGTCTCGTCTTTAAATCGTGATGCTTCAGTGACCTCACAGGTGACAGCGATGACTCAGAGGTGTCTCCCACCCAGCGACACAGCCTGCGGGGATACCCTACCCCCACCTTCTGCGAGACAGGAAGCATCATGGGTAATATGACTCAGTCCAGCCTGCAGTACACGTGCAGTGGAGCAAAACTCCACCCTGAATTGTCGGTGAATTGACGCAGGAGCAGAGTGGGCTGAGCTGTGACTAAATAGAGGACAGATTTAGTTCCCAAACGGCCGACCGCCAATCAGACGAACTGATGCAAAGACGACCCTGCTGCTTAACCTCCTTTTCACTTTGAGGATGAAACCCACAGAGGTGGAGGAAACGGAGAGCGATTTCGATTATGCACGATGAGAAACAATGAATCGTATCATATGTCGCCGCCTCTTCTCGAAATACACACCCACAGCCGTGAACAGTGCAAAGTGGAAATGCATATTTAATTGTAAAGTGGCAGCCAGTTTTGAGACAGCATCTTGAAATTCATCTGTGTTCTCCCCTCTGATTTATTGCTCTTATCTTTTACTTTATTCCACCTTTGCCACACTGCCACATGTAGACTTTCTTTCTATTTGTGCAGCTTTGTTTCCTTCTTCATATCCTTTAACCTTAGTGCATGCTTTGTCTGCATTACTTTTATCTCTGCCTGAATGTGTGACAACTGTGGGCCCGCCTTTATGCCTCTGTGTGTGTGTGTGTGTGTGTTGGAACTACCTTTCATATTGACACACATCTGTGTTTGACAATTATGCGGTGTTACTGTTCTTTTCATACCCCCCATTAAAATGATGAGAAAACCTGATCTGCATCTAAAGATGAAGATCAAGCAAACAGTTTAGTGAATCTAAGGGATTACCTTGTTAATGCAACACAGGCCAGGAATCAACTAGAACAAACTATCCCGGCTTTAGAGCGCAGCACTAAATACACCCCATCTACAGTGCAGATCAAAAACAGCATGCACAGACTAATGGACAGGAACAGTCAAAATAATCTGAATACACTTCATTTCATGCCAAAAGTAATGCTCAGGGTGTGCCAGGTTCAGAGGAGCTCAGTGAGCTCATGCCTGCAGTGCGGGGATCATTGCCATCAGTGGGGCTGCAGCACAGAACACATGAACGAGCTGACGGGGGAGCGAGGGCAGTTATCAGAGATCTGCCGAGGGGCTGTGGCGGGAGACGGCGCCATATGGAGATAATGAACAAATAGTGTTATTGCTACCTCAAACACCAGTGGAATGATCATTTGTCACAGTAGTGGCTGACAACGGGAGAGAGGCTAATAGTTTTACACAATTCCCCATTGTTGCTTTGGTCCAATATGGTTTATTGTTTCAAAACTGCGATGCAGACCGGAGTCTGTGGACGACATCCCCGTGTGGCTGCAATGGGTGTTTCTGTCAAGCGCAGCATGTTGAGGCTTGAGTTAGCATCTCTGGTATTTGGGCGGGGCAACAATGCAGATTAAGCTCAAGTTCTTAATAGAAAACCACCTCTGGGAGCAGAAATAAGTTACACTCACAGATACTAATAATATGCCACCGTGCTGCCATCAGGAGAACGCACACTGCACTAGACCGAACAGGAGCGTAGCCTTTGACTATGCATGGGCAGGAATGTTCCATGGCATTGGTTTTCTATTATAAAATCAGACTTGATTTGTCAGACTTGTGAACCGATGTCTTATATTCAAGCTCAGTTATGTTCCCTCCATCAGAAATCATCTGGACTTGAAAGATCTCCAGTGATGCAGTCAGAATTCACAATGACAAAAACCCTTTTCCACTATTAAGTATAGTTTCCTTTTTGAATTCTTAGTTTGAGATACACGTGTAATGTAAAACAGTAACCAGCAGCAGTTGCTGTCATGCTTTACGTGTCACAGTGTGGATTAGAAGCAACGGTCAACTTGGAGGCTAGTCAGAGGAACACGTCGTGTGCAAAGACACATTTCAGGGCTAGGTTTTTATACGCAGCTTTTCTCCAGATATCTGAAAATATAGGTATAAAGTAAATATACTACCCACATGGGAACATATACCATTTGGTTGGCTGACATATAAATCTGACTTTTTCCTTTCTCTTGGTTGAAAGAGAATAACAGCAGGGGGTGCCAGATATCGGAGGGCATCTCTTTCATGGCAGCCTTTTGATCAGTTGCCCTTTCCTTGTAGGGAAACGTTCAACTGTCGATTTTTTGGGAACTGTTGCGCAATGTACACAATGAGACGTTGACAATAACTTCACAGTTTAGCTCCGCTAGCTCAAAGCATGGGGTTCAATGTTCCTACTAAGTTGAATCATTACCTCCATATAATTCAATGGCATACCTTCACTCTTAAAGGAGACGATGAATTACATGTGTAGTTGATCAAAATGCTACTTTTCAACACTTTGAAGCAGCGTTTGCTCCATTCATAACACCTTCAGGGATTCAGCGATGCATCCGAAGCCAGCATGCTTGGCGTATTCTAAAGTGCTGAATAAAATTACAATGAGTTTAGTAAAAAAAATACTCAAAAATAACCACAAAAACACAAAAGTTTATTCAAAAAGTTCTCTTTTTTGTTATAAACTGGATGTATGTGTGTTATGGTTATTAATGGATAATGTATCCAGTAGCATGCTTTTGATATAATCATTAATACTTTAAAAATTCAGTAAGCAGGAATGTTATCATGCTGTAAAAACATTGGATTATTACCATAATATATTAATATATATATATATATATATTAATATATATATATTAATATATATATATATAAATATTAAAATATATGTATTTATATTAATATGTTTATATATAATTTATTGGTATATATAAAAAAAAGAAAAAAGTTTGGAGCCTAGAAGTAAACACAGTTGAAACCATTTCCTGGAAAGGTCCCAGGAGAGCAGCCTAACCCCAGTTGGAAAGAGGATTAGGTGTGCTGGTCAACAATTTATTTATCCCCTTAAGTCTTGTGACATGTCAAGCACTTTAAAGGAAGCTGAACAGTTGCATTCTCAGTTGTGTGTATTCTTAATGAAGGGGATCATATATTTGTAGAGTACCTTTTATTGCCCTATAAATAAGTAGCAGAGTGCAATCACGTACAGCGTTAATCAGGACCTCGTGGTTAATATGGACCTGTCTGTCTCCAGGGTCACTTCAGGCTTATTGAAACATGATTCCCGCGTTATGGCAGTGGGTTACATAATACTGTGCAGGTACAAGCTCACCCCGCGACTGTGGAATGAGAACAGGCCGCGCGCCTTCGCCAGCGTGCGTGACGTGATCGCGCGTGAAAGTAAAACTATGAGGGAAGTTGTGAAGTCTTAAAGCTGCAGCACCTTTCTCTGCCTCCAGGTAAGAAGGTAGGTTGGGAGGGAGGGAGGGAGGGAGGGGTCCTTGCTCCCGGCCGAGGCCTGACAGTTCCGCACTATTGGCTGACAACAGGGGGGGACTCTTACCTGTACCTGTGAGGACGAGGAAGAGGAGGAGGAGGGGCGTTCGTCATCGTCCGAGTCCAAATCAGGATCGACTATTCTTCCCTCGAGCAGCCCATTGAGGTAGAAGTCAGCCAGGGAGGCTTGAATCTGAACGAACGACCGCAGCAGGACTCCGAGCATGGAGCCGATCGCGGCGTGGAGCGAGGAGCGAGTCTGCGCGTGGCTGCAAGGTGAGGGACATTACGCGCGAGCGCGCGGCTTTTCTTTTTTCACGTCCTTGTTCACGGCCACTTTGGCTCGGACGGTAGAGAGACGGAAATAGACGCGCCACACAAATCCTCTTGGAAGTGAAAAGGTGGAGGTGGAATGAGGAAATGGCCTGCGAGAGAGAGAGAGAGGGAGGGAGGGAGAGAGACTATACGGGCCACTAAAGTGTTGTTCCGATCAGTGTCAACAACTCAGGTGGTAGCTATGGATTGGATTGGATTCAATTGATTGTCATTCAGTTTCAATTCACTTCAGTTTATTTGTATAGCCCATTTTCATAAATTAGATATTTGCCTCAGAGTGTTTTACAATCTGTGAAAAGAAGTGAATAAACCTTCAGGAGAGAACAGAGGAGGATCCCTCTCCAGGATGGACAGGTGTAATAGATGTCATGTGACCAGAAGGAATCATTACACACGATACAGGACAGGTACAGAGGCGAGCTGTGATTAAAACAGGCTGTCCTCCCTGTCTTCTAGACAGGACGTGTTGCGTTCACTGGCACACTGATTCAAGTCTTCTGTAGCCTGGAGGTTTATTCAGAGTGTGTTTGGGCTGCTCAGCTGTACTCTACGTGGACGTGTGATTATGCAGAGACATGTATTTCTATTAATACTAGATATGTTAATGACCTGCAGTAAAGGGACTGGAAAGTACATTGACTCAATTGAAGTACAGTTTTGAGGTACTATATTGAGGTGACATGTAAACCTTTATTCAGCTATCATAACTTGTTATGTGCAGATTACGATTTGTCTTTCCCCTGTATGACATATACACCATGGCTACAGATTAAATTCTCCAACACTATTATGAAATACTTCATATAAGTTCCACTTGGAGCAACTACAACATTACAGCACCACTTACATAGTAATACATAATAATGATCTAAAAATATAACCGACAGGGGCCATTTTTCATCATCATTAATGTTACTTATGAAATGATTACTTTTGACTAAATTAAGTGTGTTGCTTGTTACTTATTACATGTAATAACACATTTAAATGTGTTAAGCCTCTTTTTGCTTTGATTTTGAAGTGGTCATCACATTCATATTATGATATTATTAATGACATCATCATCACGTAGTATATTCACGATCCAAGTCAATTCTATAACATCTTTACTACCCTCAAACCTCATTCTACAACATGTTAGCAGCAGTCTTGTAGGTATTCTGCCTCTGTTAGTCCGTGCATGTCTGTACTTGCACGCATGTGACTTTCTGACAATGAGTGTGTTGCCATTCATACTCGTGCACTGCATGTGAAAGCCCTGAGTGTGTGTGATGTCATTGCCAGGTCTGGACGCCCCCCTGCATCAGTACCCGGTCTCTGAGTGGCATTTGTCGGGTCTGGATCTGCTTCAGCTGACGTGCGAAGACCTGGAAAAGTTGGAAGTCCATAAGATCGGACACCAAGAGCTCATCCTGGAGGCTGTGGAGAAACTCTGCTCTCTGGTGAGGGGCTGAGCGGAAACATGTGTGTTTGTGTACAGTGTGTGTCCGGAGCAGCGCGCTGTGTATCCAAGGCACTTTGCTGGGTGTGTTGTTGTGCGCTGGATATCTGCTGAGCACCCGTGTCTTGTCTGTGGTGTTGTGCATGTTCTGATGTTAGTGCACCGAGGTGGACTTTTTCCTACCATCACACAGTTTTTAGACCCTGCTCTCGCTTGCACAGTGCAACCAGCAGGTCTGAGTCCATTGCTTCACTTTTCCCTCAACTTTCATATAAAGAATTATCATAGTAAAATAGTTACATTACTTTTCCAGTTAACATTCAATGACTTGCCATGCAACCAAAGCAGAATACAAAGCCTGCATTTAATGATTTACATGCACATTTCAGGGAAAGTTTGTGGTCGGCATAAAGAAAACACTTCGACCGCCCTTGGAATCTCAGTCCGTGTTTTCACCTGCCTAATTAATTTGACTTCCTGTCCAATTTTGAGAGGTAGTTTCCTGACATCTAAATAGTCTCTTTGGTGTATGTTGGGGTGTTGATGTGTTTCCAGAATGGCTTCTGTGTCATTGGAGGCACTAATTGGGCCAGACAGTATCAGGCAGAGTTCCAGCTGTGGACGTTAGGCCCAAACACCGGCTGCTTAAACTGCTGGTTTAAGTAACTGTTATAAAGATAGAAATAATCCTGAACAGTTTAACCCAAAGTCTTTATGAATGAGTGTCATGAAAAGTGAATTGTTTAACATAAAATCAGATTAGAACCTATTCACACAGGTGTGTAGTTTAAATATTGAGTACAGTGTGTGTGCGTGTGTGTGTGTGTGTGTGTGTGTGCGTGTGCCTCTCTTCCTCTCTGCCTTGATGCTCTGTAAATCGCTAACACTGCGCTCATTCATCATAACAATCATGACACGCTCACATGGAGCAGACCAAACACGTTCAAGTGCACGGTGTTACACAATGAATAATGACAGTGTCAGCGAGGCCGTGCTTTATGGACGGCAGCTTGATGTGTCACAACAAAGCCTGACCGGTCCAAACCTCTCGAACATCAACGAGTGGGTCGCCACAATAATCTGCTTCTCCTCCAGAGGTTGTCAAGAGTCACGTCTCCCACCGCCGGGCAGAAACATGAGCAGCGCCACAGTTCTGTTCATGTTATCCCTTCCTGCAGCTTGATATTATAGCTTTGGTTCATTTGTATTGTATTATTATCGATAATTAGTCTAACCTCATCAAAATAGGGGGGACAAAATATAAAAAAACTCACTCAAAGCAACAATACGGCAGCCATTTGTTGGATATTGAGCTAAAAAAAGTCTACCTTATGATGACATGATAGGGTATACATACTGTTGATAATGTGGTATATTTACTTTTTATATCTTTGTATTATGTATTTGTATTGTGGACAGTCTTGCTAAACCAGTTGTTTTACCTTTTTTCATCACATATTGGCTGGATTTGTTTCGAGCTGTGATGAGATTTTTAAAGCAGTTTTGGTGCATCTCATGACTTTATTCAGAAGTGGACAGTGGAGAGGTAACAGGAAACAAGGAGAGAGAGAGAAGGAGAGAGAGAAGGGGATTGACGTGCGGTGTCGTCCTCGAGCCAGAATTAAAACGAGGGCGTTGCAATCACAATATCCACAAATGTGTCTTAAAGAGGGGACATAAATGTATCATGCATCAAACGTCGCAGATTATGTATGACCTTGAATCATTAACGTGTGTGTGTGTGTGTGTGCGCTCCAGACATATGGTATAGGTGGGGACTGCCTTCGCGGCCTGACAGAGAAGTTGCGCGCCGTCTCCCAGACCCTCCAGGTCGGCATCCAGGGCCGCTGGCGCCTCAACGGCTACGACGGCCGCAGCTCCACCAAGCTGCCCGCCGCCGTGCTGCAGATCGTCGTGGAGCTCATCACCTCCGCCAAAGGACTCTTCTCTTTGCTCAACAGGTCTGTGAAGAGGGAGTTATCTCTTGCTCTCCTGAAGGGTTCTTCACTTGTTTCCCCTGAAGGGTTGTTTGGGAGTTGTTCCTGATCCGATGTGAGGTCAAAGGTCAGGGATGTCTTTGTGTACAGATTGTAAAGCACTTAGAGATACATTTGTAATTTGTGAAAATGGGCTCTACAAATAAACTGAATTGATAAAAATGTAATCTAACCGTTGTGGATACAGTAGTCCACATTCTATTTTATTCAGCAGTTATTATTTACTCAGAAAATGTTCCCTACGACTGTGTCTTATACAAATAGTTGTTGCCTTTATGTAAAACGGATGGCTGCGGGTTCAATCGATTCGAGGTGAAGCCTTTGTATGGGAATGTTTTGGTGTGTGCTTTGACTGTTTACCTGTTGCCCCTTGTTAAGAAATCGGATACCTATTTCTCAAAAGTTAAGCCCCCCTGTTTGCTCTCTTTCATTTTTTGTGTGTGTGACTTTCTCAGATCCTTAATTTGACTTTGTTCCTTTTAATTACTGGTGTGAAATTAAATCACTGTACCTACCTAGTAAATCCTCCCAGTCTGAGATAATAATCTCTGTTTCACCAGGTATCAGTTGTCACAGCTCAGCGGATACACCGACAGCAAGAACATATTCAACTACTGCAGGGAGCTCGGAGACATCGTCCACAAGGTCGGTCTCTTCGTTCATGGAGCTACGCATCGAGACGCAGAAAATTCTTGTGTGGCTTATAATTGCATATGTACTGTTAGAATCTGTCCATCAAGGGCGCAAATGGGCGGCTGTAGCTCAGTGGGGTAAGAGGGCCGTCCTGCAACCCCAAGGTCGTCGGTTCGATTCCCCGCTCTCCCCATTAGTTGCGAGTCAAAGTGTCCATGAGCAAGGCACTGAACCCCCAGTTGCTCCCCGGGCGCATCACTGCAGCCCACTGCTCCTTCATCACTAAGGAGGGGTTAAATGCAGAGAATACATGTCGAGGCCTGTGTACCTGTACTCTGTGTACCTGTACTCTGTGTACCTGTACTCTGTGTCCCTGTACTCTGTGTACCTGTACTCTGTGCAATGACAACAGATTGAATCCAATCCAAATCCAATCAAATGTTGTTCTATGTACCTCTTTTATACCAACTGAATGGCTGGTTTGGTGCATTTACTGCACATGTGTTCATGACAACACAAGGTTGTTTTTATCTTTAGCGGAACCACACACTAATAGTCGTGTTTCTAGCAGTGTTGCCGTGCACACTAAACTCCCAAAGAGGAACTACAACCTGTTGTGTTGTGTTTCTTCTTTAAAATCAACCCTCAAAAAGCAGCAAGAAAAACAGAAACACAAATGGACTCCCACGTCCTCAGCTTAGTCTGAGTAATGAATTCTTTATCTTGACATTCCTGGCATACTTGGAGGTGGCTATACCTTGAAGACGCTTAAGGAGGGCTGGATCTTGTTCGTGTTTACTCCTTCATGGCTGTGTTACATGTGTGAACCAACAAAT
Organism: Pseudoliparis swirei; assembly: GCF_029220125.1. NCBI lineage: Eukaryota > Metazoa > Chordata > Actinopteri > Perciformes > Liparidae > Pseudoliparis > Pseudoliparis swirei. The sequence continues at coordinate 4,740,758 of NC_079398.1, forward strand.
GGGAGGAGAAGGAATATTCATAACTGGATGTAAAGAGGGTGAAAAGTGTTTTCTAGGTAGCAGAAGAGACAGGCCTGGATATGTTGTAGGGGAGGGGAGGAGAGGGAGGGAAGGAGGGAGGGGGTAGGGCAGGGGAAGCAAAGGGGAAGGCAGAGAAAGAAGGAGGAGACTGCTCAATGACTTCTGACTCCTGGGGGAGTGCGTGTCGCTGAACGAACAGCAGAGAAGCTCCTCTACGTCTGAAAGGTGCGGGGACATTCAAGATCAATATCCTCACCGCAGAGGAGGAGACGACAAGAGGAGAGAGCTGCAGAGACTGCAACCGAATGGGAGATAATTAGAGAGAGGTAGGGATGTAGAGGGGTATTGAGACTTTATATAGAACCCTCTATCGCCAGCTTTGGACGCCTGCCCGGCACGACAGGTACAGTTCTCCCCTCTTTGATTGGATAATGGACCAGGTGATGCTTCTGTTTCTGCTCTTACACTGCTTAAAACGGCTCAAGCGGCAGCCGACATGCATACACTATTACTTCTTTTGCTTTTTTTTTACAAGTTCATGTTGAAAATCTTATTAATTTTTTTGGAATGCTGTGTTTTCCGAATGCGAGAGGTCATTCAAATATTATTTAAAATCCAGACCAACCATGCATGATTCAGCATGTGTTCCATGGGATGTGTGGTCTCTGTGCTGGTGTACAGTAACAGGAACATTATTGTTATGGACCAGAGGGGAAGGAAGGAGGTATTGGTTTCTGAGATGTTTGCAGCTCGTTCTCTCTGATGGGATGTTTTTGTGACGACGGGGTGAATCAGATGTGGGCTCAGATATGGGCTCAGATATGGGCTCAGATATGGGCCCGCTGGCTGCTGCTACCTTGTTGTCAGCTTGGCACTTGGTGAGCGACAGTAACTCAAAACCCTCACTGCTTTTGTTCTTGGTCGCTCACAGAGGTCGATCATCGTTTGGTCATGTCTGGCTATTGTTGCTCAATTCCTGTTTTTGAACTTTGGTGCTCACTTCTACAATGTGTGTGCAGGTGTTTTAAAGGAACACATTACTATTCATAAAGAAGTGGTTTTGTACCAAGAGCATTTGGTCCCGTGGTTTGGAAGATGCTGTGTTGTTATTCATGAATACAGAACGATGTCAGCTGAGCTCAAGCCTTTAGTTTTGGACAGCTGAGATGCTCTCACAGCTGTAACTAGACGAGAAAATGACATTATGTTAGTTCAACTTCCATCATGGCATTATAAACCAAATAGGAAGTGGACAAAGTCACCCTGACGTCACTCATCGGTTTGTGGGCTTCTGTTCTGAAGCCTCGAGCTTCACATATTTGGGTGTTGTAACGACGTTTTAATGAGGTAATAAATCCAGTGAGAAGTAAGTTAATATGTTCATAGACTTACAAACTATTTCTATAGTATACTCTACTAGACTTACAAACTCTATACTATACTATTACTATAGTATACTCTACTATACTGGGTGGGCTGTAGCTCAGTGGGGAGAGTGGTCCTCCTGTAACCATAAGGTGGTCGGTCCCATCCCCGCTCCCCCCATTAGTTCGTGCCCTTGAGCAAGGCACTGAACACCCAGCTCCCTGTGCTAAAGATGTGTCAAATGCAGAGAAGAATTTCCCCACGGGGATGAATTAAAATGTACATTTCTTTCTATACTTAACAATCTGACTTCATTTCCCCACCAGTGGAGTCACTGTGGCTCTTAGAAAGAATAAAAGTTGAGGGCACTTCCGCATTGGCTTCACTTTTCAGACCCGTGGGGTTTTGTCTCAGGTTCTAATCCTGCAGGGACTGGCCTGGTAACAGGCGCTGTGAGAGAACACTTGTCTGACACGACTGTATCAAATAGCAGAAGCTCACGTGTGTGCGTGCCGACGCCCGACGCCATCAGCAGTGTACGCACTGACCATCGCACACAGACGGAGCGGCGTGGGGCTGACGGAGCGGCGTGGGGCTGACGGAGCGGCGTGAGGCTGACGGAGCGGCGTGAGGCATGAGGCTGACGGAGCGGCGTGAGGCTGACGGAGCGCTCTCACCCCCCGGGATGATTTTGACGTGCCGTCAGCCGGCGTCGCCATGACGTCCTTTTTTGAGCAACTGCTTCCAGAGAAGCTAAACCACATCGTCCTCACTAAAGAAAGGACTCTTATTCCTTGTGTGTCTGCGTCTGTTCTCGCAGCCTGAGGGCGGTCGAGGGCAGCAGTCAGCTGGTGTTTATGGGATCCCACAGTAGAGTTGTCAGAGTTTCACACACACACACACACACACACACACACACACTCAGTCTGCAGGCGAAGTCCAGTAGAAAGGTCTCGCTGAGCCGTGAACTTGGTTATAGGCGCAAAAATGAATTTGGAAGAATTGCACAAAGGTATGTGAAATGTAATAACAATGATTCTAAAATCTACGAAACGGGAAATATTTATTTTGCAAAATCTAACTTCTGAAAGCGTCTTTGACATTATAACCATCCCCTGAAACTAGAACTACAAGCGATTTACTATTTAACTTACACTTGAATAACTCAGAGCTACTGGGACGAATCTTTGAAAGGGGTCATGCTGGTTAGGTAATATTGTTTTTTTACTGGAAAGATATCATCGAAAACAACGTGCGAAAAGCGCCTCGACTGTTAAAGAAAAATAAATGATCAACCTCTCGCTACTACTGGAGGATCTACTTAAAGCTCAGGAGGAATAATTTACATCAATAATAAGTGGCTTGAATAGATGGGAGAGAATACCAAAGAGTGAACTAAAGATGAACCCGATGAATTGAGAAAAAGGCCTCACCTGTGAGAGCTGTCAGAGGCGAGTGGCGATGACTTATTATTTACGGTGCTGATAACAAAGAGATCACATTATAACATCCAGCACTGAGAGACGTGGCACAAGGCAAGGAGGGGAAGTACGATTTGGATGGAAGGATCAGGAGCAGGTGTAAAGAGATCTAACCTAGCGATGTCTCCCAGTCTTTTTATAGCAGGCCTGTGACCTGCTGGCAAAAAGGAAATCTACACCAGTGCAAGTCAAAGTATGTAAACACACACGCAGAGACAGGCAGAAGATGACAGGATGACTTGGAAAGGCTTTTTATTTAATAAAAAAAAACATGTAATAGTCTGTAGTCAACAGGCTGTGTTGTTGCATCTTTGTGTGACAGCTTGAGCCTCTTGGTGCATGTGTGTCCATGCATGGCAGGGTGCATTCTTGTTGCCTTTTCTCTGCGTGTTACACCCACATAATAGCTTGTCTTTGTTTCCTAGACAACGACAGTGAGAGAACAGCCTTTAGGCACAGCACGCTGCTGTGAAGAGAGCTCAAGGCCTTCACAACACATCACAACACAAAAGCTCTTTTCTTATAGACTGACGCAGATGCGTGTTACTCGTGTGTTTACTCTGAAATTATGTTATAAAGCGCAGCACTTTTGGTATTATCTGCAATTTATTGATGGTCTGCAGTCCAGCTGTGGCTAATATGTAAGTGGAATAAAAGGTCCATTTTGAATGTTGGTCTGTGGTATGATGCTTTGGCTGATTTTTGGGCACATAGAGGCTAAAAAATGTCCATATGATAACAATTGATTTTTTTCTCAGTTGTGAAAAGACAAAAAATAAAGTGTTAAAAAAAATAATAGTTTTTTCCTCCATGGTACGACAGGAGTTGATAGGTATAAGTGGCATTATAAGGTGTTCTTGTGCCCAAGCTGCACGGGCTTGAATATGATGAGTGACCTTTGACCCCCTTGTTTTGCTTGAATTGATTGATAACTAAAAGCGGTTCATCTCTACATGTGATGTACATACATATTGTATTGCACAACCTGAGGGATTGCTTTCAAAACAGCAGCAGTTGTTTTCAAGTGAAGTGTTTTGTTAAATAGAGAAACGAATGGTTGTCTCAACGTGTCCGACCCACAGCTCCTCTTCTCACGAGTTCATCTCCTTTCCTCTCCTCTTGTGTCTGAAACACTGGCGCCTAAACCTACAGGCGTCCTAGGCTTCACACGGGTCATACGCTTCATGTCTCATACAATGTTATTTTATTTTCATACTTTTAGATGCATTTGTAACCTGTGGCTCAATTTCCATATTCGTTGACCAAAGTCTCTGGACATTGTCTCCAGGTTCGGCTAAGGAGCTCAATTAGTGTGGAAAAACCCCAAATCAAATTGTTGAATCTGAAGGGTTTTTACTGAACATAAAGAACATAAATCAAGTACACATGATGAAAAAGAAACGTTGTCTGAGTGGGCGGCCATCGTGTTCATCCAACTCGTGGGCAGCTCTTCATCTTCATCTCATACACATTTATATCAGCTCAAAAACCTGACCTGTACGAAAGGTCACATACAAACAGTTCACTCAAAACACACACAAAAAAATACAGCAGAAACCAAAAGCGCTGACAGTCAGGGAAATACAAAGGAAAAGAAAAACCCATGTGACATAACAAAATGGGGGTCTAACATGTACACAACATATACTACGCACATTGCACAGTCCACATGGAGGTACAGCGCTGCACTCAGTGTGTCTGCACCCAAACCAAACAGGAAGTGACCTCCCTTGACCCAGATATTTATTAGGACTCGGGTCCTGGATTGGCCATTGAAAAGGTTTTCCTCCCCGAGCCAATCGGTGGGCTACATATCGGTGCACGTTTGTGAAATAGCTTCAATCGAGTCAGGGAGCGCTTGTGTTTGCATGCATTAATGTTTCAGGGGAGAAGTGAACCGGGTCGCCCACACGTCGTTAATCTGTCATTTCCTGTTAAAAAGAAATGCAGAAGAGGTTTTTTTTGCCGGAGCAGGGAAGCCTCCATTGAAGTCGCCACGAATCAAACAGAAAGCAGAGCTGTGAATGTTGTCCCGTCTTTACGTACATCCACCAAGCAGAGAGGCGAGGTGCTGCAAAGAGAGAGGCGTGACTAATGAGGCCGAAGCAGAGATGAAGGCGTGTGGGCGGAGATTAAAAAGTAACACTCGTATCACACTTACACACCAGGATGAGGCGCATGTGTCTGGTTTGGGTTCAGTGCAGTTTGGGACCACTGGACAAAGACAAAGCATCTCAACAGCTTCAGGAGTTTCCTTTCCTGATTCTTTTGTGGTGTAAATAAAAAAATTGCACGTTCTGCATCTCCTAACGGTCAACACTCAAACACAACACACAAACTGACCAGCAGTCATGACAGAACCCCCCCCCCCACTCCCTGCAGCCTCGTGTCACAGCCTTTAATTAGCCCAGAAACCAAGCCGGGCTCACTGCTGACGCCTTGCTACATTTCACAGGGATTAGTCTCCCTCCAGAATCCTTTATGTAACTCATCACTTCATCGAGCCTTTCAAATGAGCTGCGGCCGAGACGGAACGCGGCGTGAGTCGACTCGGTTTCTGTGCCGTGTAAACATCCTCCTTTAGTCAAAGCCTCCCCTCATTTCTGCAGCTTCCAGATTAAACCGTTAAATTCCACTGATACTAGGAACTGTGACAATGGCCACTGATTCCCTGTGGCGGTTACACGCACACACACACACACCGACACACACACACGTACACACACACACACACACACACACCGACACACACACGCGTACACACGCGTGTGGGGATTAGTGTGAGCCCCTGGGTTAAGTGGACATTACACTCCACACAAGTGATCGACCACTTGCTGAAGGCCGTTATTGAATATGTTCTGTTTTATGTTTGTTTGTTTATCATTCATAACTGAGCGCTGCTGTGATAAAAGCCAGTTAAACATCATGACATGTCTGGAACAGGGCTGAACAATTAATCAAAATGTGATCATTTTACCATTTTAATATGAATATTGTTGTGCTGCAGAGTTGTCCGGACATATACTGTACATCATATTCTACTGACTTAAGAAAACATCTGTTTTAGGTACAGATTTCTAGTTAAAAAGTCGGATATGGTGTGAACAAATTATCATTCCCTGTCACATTGCAAGTCATATCGCAATTGCCACGCCTGTCAAAATGATTACAATGAGATATTTATTTCAAGGCCGAGCCGGGAGTGGTGTCTCCTCTGCTGTGGATGCCTTCGGCCTTTCACTTCCGACTCACGCTGTGAAGAGGAAATAGGACAGAGGAGTTTTGAGTCAGATTGTCCCATTTCCACAAATCAATCACATCATTGATAGGGCCGCTGTCATGTCGGTGCACGGTTTGCATGGAACGCATGTCAAGTTGTTTCTCTCACCCGACAGGATACCACCGTCTATGAAAAGGAAAAGGACATCATATCTGTAGTGAGTGTTTGTATATTTGATCCTACTTTACTAAAACATACATTTGAGTTTCCTCTTTTATTTTGTTAATAATTGAATGAGATATTCTTGAGAATGAACACCTGTTTGTTTGTGCTGTAGTGCCGTCTGTTGGTGTCCGTGTGTGATGAGATCCTGAATTCCAGTCCCGAGGGGCTTCTGACCCACACTGCTCAGCTCGAGAGCGTCGACCTGGTGCCGGTGTCACCTGGCAATCAGCTGGTAAGACTCTTAATAACGCCTACTGAATATTACATGTAGAACAAATGCAAACTATTGTGCCGAGTAGATTAAATTATATTTACTATATTAAATGCAAACTGTTTTTTTGGCACTGAAAATGATCCATTTGTTAATGTATAAAAGTACACAATGAGCTAAATAATCAATAAGTTAATGAACTGTTGGAAGCTATTTTGATGATCAACGGATTGACTTTACAAGCAAAAATATATTCCCTATTGTCAACGGGAAAGAGTTTCTTATTCTCTTGAAAACTAATTCTTTTTTGGACTGATCTTAAAAAAAGAAGAAACTAAGTATTAGATGAGTCAATAAGAAAAACCGTAGTCAATCATCGGTTTAATATTAATATCGGCATATCTCGTGTTCAATTATAATAGTCAAACTGTTAATATGAGGAATTATTTTTTTATTTAAAATTTAAAAAAAGTACTGTACTTTTGTTCATCTCATCCGTGCAGCATCTTTTTTTTAACTCTAGCCCTTTAACTGTGTCTTCTCTTACTCTTTCTATCCTTTTCAGTATTTGGTTTGTTTTGTAACTATTCTCTCAAAACAACTGTTTCTTCTTTTCTTTTGCAGCCTTCAGTCGGTACAAACGGAACTATAATTATCGATATTGTATTTGCCTGCTATCTCCTTTTCATTTATTTCTAAGTATACATTTGTTCAATTCCCAACCCATTAGGGAAGAACCCCCCCATGTTCGACGGTAATAGCGGTCCAGTCTTCCAGAGCTCACTCACTCGCTCGGCCGGCTCTAATCATCTCCAGCGTGTCTCAAAAGCAGATTTTTAATTTCCACTTCATCACCTCTGAAGCTGGAGTCATCAGGCGGACATTTTGTTTGTGTCCATGGACACATGTTGTGTGTCTCTAGGTGGCCACAGATACAAACTGGTTGGAGCGCGTCAGCGATAAGCAGGTCTTTCCTCTAAATGATTGAAAGTAACGGGAACTAAAGACAGAAAGAAAGAGAAGTGAGAGGACGGAAGAATGATAATTCAGTCAAAAACATGATGTACATTTGCCTTATTCATAAAATACATCTACAAGTGAAAGCTTGCTTTTTTATGCTTTCATTTGACTTATACTTGTATTAATTCCAGTCAAATAGAAGAAATGGAGAAAAAGAGAAGATATGCAAAATCATTTGACATCAGTTTGAAGTTCACATTTGATTATTTCAGCTGATGAAATACTGTGATATACAGTAATGCGTCCCACGAGAGCCGGTTACGCTAAAAAAAGAAGTTAATTTTATTAATTTACCAGGAAATGGTTTCTCTGTGGCTGCTATTTGCAGTTTAAAGTTTGACTCTTGTTATGCTTCTGGTGCCATGTGAGTCTTATTGATTACGTGATCTGGGCTTTCTGCAGTGTGACTAGTCGGCTCTGATCCCCACGCCCATTATGACTCAAAATAATAAATCAAGGCCGGCTGAGGGGTAATGAGAGGCTGAACCATCAATACATCTGGAGGCAGGCGTCAATACCTCCACAGCCTCCATCAGCGGTGACAGTGACATGATAGTGTCCACTATGGAGTACACCTTTGGCTGGGTCATGTCTAAAATGGACATTTTTAATGGCAAAGTCACTTTTATGCAGGTTTATCATCCTGTATCTTTCTTATCTATCTAATGTGTATTTCTGTTTCTCTTCCTCTTAGGGAATTGAAATAACATCCACCGGCTCCAGGAACCACTACGTGACTGGGACCGCTGTTGAGGTCAGACTCTTTCCTGTTCTTTCACTTGTAGCCCACACATCCACACGGGGTCAACGTGTCTGTGTTCTCGATAAGTCCCGAAGTCCTCTGGAGTCCTTTAACTCCTTTTTGGTCTGTCATAGCTTGGGTTCACATGAAGAGTCTCACAGTGGTTCATTCTTGTTCGAAAGTGTGCTGACTAGGGAACAGGGATCCCTCACAGGACCAAGCACCGGACATGGGGGGACAGAGCCTTCTCCATCTCTGCCCCCTCCCTCTGGAACTCTCTCCCCAAAATCATCCGAGACTGCACCGAACTTTCATCGTTCAAATCACAAATCAAAACCCACCTGTTCAAAAATGCTTTTAATGTGCGATTGTGTGCTCTCTACGTTCTTATTTGCTTTTATCGTTTGTTTTTATTGTAATTGTAGTTATTTTTATTGCATAGCTTTTAGGATATTTTAACTATGTGTTGTAAAGCGTCTTTGAGTATTCTGAAAAGCGCTATAGAAATTTAATGTATTATTATTATTATTATTATTATGGGTATCGTTTGGTTTTTTCCCGCCTAACCTTCTTCTTATTTGTGTTTTTTGTTTTTTTTATTCTTTGTGTTGCTCTTACTTTTTGTTGTGTTTTCATTTTGTTAATTGCCATTATATATCTATCTATCTATATCGGTGCTAAACCGGTACTTTTTAAACGATCAGATTGTACCACACCATGATAGTTATTCCTTCTGATACATGTGGTTGAATTAGATAATGGCGTGGATTTTGTCAGGATTTTTTCTTACAAAATGTATTTAATTTTATTCACAGGATCAATCGAGAACAATAATTTCTCTGTTATTTCCACTTATTTGATCCACTAACTGTTTTTCCATCTATTTTCCAGAGCATGTACTTTATCATTATGTATATTAATATTGACATACAGTAACAGATAATTATATTTTAGGGTCTTTATTATTTGTAGTTACTTTAAACGTTTGCAAACTATAATTAACTTCCTAATCACAAAAATAACTATTACAGTTATTAGTTTATGGAAATGTTACATATGTCTTCATTTATTTGTCAAAAATCTTCTAATAAGGTATGATTATTGATCTATTATTATTTATTGTGAGTTCTTATCCGTCTCCTCTTGCAGGCGTCATCAGATGCCTATTTGAAGATCTTGGCTGGTGATGAAGTGATTCAAGTCAACGACCAGATAGTGGTGAGTGCAAACAGCATACACATACATATACGTTGCACTGTGTGCGTGTGTGTGTGTGTGTGTGTGTGGTCCTCTCAGTCCTGAGCGTTATGTGACTGAGACAAACCTCTGTACATTCCAACAACGTGTTTCTGATAAAAGTGGAATAAGCACCTGTTCCCCTGCATCAGGTGGGCTGGAGCAAAGCCAACCTTGTGAAGAAGCTTCGGGAGAATCCCAACGGGGTGACGCTGGTCCTGAAGAAGATCCCTGGGCTGGTGGGACGCAGAAACCCCGTCCAGCTCTCGTCCACACAGGTCAGGCATCATTGAAGTCCTCCTCCGCTCACCTCACTCCTTCATCTCTATTTACCTTTCTGATCAAAGGAAACTGAGTTCAGTTGTAGTACAATATAAGAATGGTCCTCAGAGGATGACGGTCATACATTCCAACACTTTGGTCCATGATGAGGTGTCTTCAAAACTAAATGTTGGATTTCCATGAACGTTGCTGGAGATATTCCTGGGAGAAACCCCACAGATCTCATGAGAAGATGGCCTGGGTCGTAAGAAGGTTTCCTTAGAAGAGTAGCAGGATGTCCAGAATGCGTTTTGCTCCATCCACTTTATCACATCTGGATATATTTCATGAACCGTTTGAATCATTTCATCATCCGTGTGTCACACGATATCTCCCCCATCCCATTCCCACAGAAGATTAGTGAAATATGCAGATCATCTGCGTGGATCAATGTGCACGATGTCTCAAGATGAGCCGCACAGAGACTTCAACATTTCTCAGGAATGACATTATAGATAGATAGATATATACTTTATTAATCCCCAAGGGGAAATTTGTCGTTACAAGTAGCAGCACCAATAAACCAAACACACAAGAATAAAAACAAAAACAAAACACAAATATAGAAAAAACAGGGATGAAAGATATAGAAGTATACAAAGTAAAATACAAAACAAAATATATATGTACATATACAACACACATGCATACACAACACACATCAATGACAAATCAAATCAAATTCAAAAGTATTAAATATAGACAGTGTGCAAAATGCAGAGTGTGTATATGTGTGCAGTGCAAATGAAATGTGTGAAGTGCAGATCAACATAGTGTAAATATTAATTCATTAATAATTACACTATGTTGTTATTAATTAATTATTGTTCCTCCTATGGTGTGTGTGTGTGTGTGTGTGTAAAGCCATTAGAAGAAATCCCAACAGCATTATCCACACACACACACGATTCAGATTTTCTCCCCTGGAGTTTCCGTTTAAGATAATTACACCCGGGGGTGAAACCTCACGTCAGATTTCCGAAACCGGATTGTTTCCACAGTTTATGTCAGGGGACCCTAAAGCAGCCCCTCCACAAGAATCCCCTCTCCCATTTCTGTAGAACAGTCCCTCGGGATCCGCTTTCATAAACGCTCACGCTCAGAAGTCACTATGGCGACTGTTGTCGTTCTTTCAACCGCACACGGAATCCCACACCGAGTCTGAGACGAGCAAACCCCCCTTGTGACGACCATGTTACCCTCAGGTCTCAGGCTGAGAAAACACACACAAGGAGATTTGAATCATCTCCTTATTGCCCTTTCTCGATGCACTGCACTTAGCGAGTGTGTGTGTGTGTGTGTGTGTGTGTTGTTGCCACAGAGTGAGGGGATGGAGACCTGAGGAGAAAGCTGCTTTGGCAATCCACCTCCTTACCCTCTGATAACCCTTGACTGCTCACAGTTTAGTGTGTACACTCATGCTTGTATTACTGCTGATTTCTTTTCAGAAAGAGGAAGAGGAGAGGTCGGAGGGAGAAGAGGACGAGGAAAATCCGAGGCACTCCATATTTGACAGGGTAGCAGCGTCCGTCAGGTCCCTGTCTTTTCGGTGAGAGCATAATCAAGCGCTCCCTCAATTAGCTATTTATTTGAATCATTCTGGGTGGATCAGGACATTGTGGGCGGAGCTGTATTTTAAGAGGATTTTTAGGATTCTGAAATAAAATTCCATAAATTCCAATGGAAACAACACACGGCTGCCTGGAAATGAGAGAAGATGAAGAGATGAGCAACAAGATGAATCCATGAGGGGAGGTTTGGAGAGATGGCGGAAGACACAAATAAGGGGGAGTACAAAGAGAACAAATGGGAGAAGGGAGAAAAGAGAGTGATGGGGAGAAAAAAGGAGCCAGTGTGAGCCGATGGGGAGCCGGCGCTCTCAGACAAAATGGAGGGAGTAGGTGGCGATGGTGCATTCAGGTTGTAAATACCTCAGTCACATCCTGATACCCTACAACTCCAGTCTAAGGAAATACACTTTAGACTACTGGAAAACTGTCCTATTTCACCTCTTTAAAAGCCAATACGGGTCATTTACACTGCGTCACCTCATACCAGACATCATTGCTTCTCAGAAGCGCCTGAATGCACCACGGTCGAGTCGCTCGATGGGTGTCGTGATGTGTTTCTATGTGTTTCCCACTGCAGGAGAGCCATTCAAAGCCCGGGGGTACAACAGCAGCCTATGGGACAGGAGGAATCAGAGTTGTCCTCTGACAGGGAGGACGAGGAGAGACTGACTCTCACTTCCTATCACAGCCAGCAGGGGGCGCTAGCACCAACATCAGCCTCAGGTGCGGAGAACAGAAGGAGCTCGGGCCTTTGGCAGGAGAGCGTCTGGTTTCAGTGGTCGAAGCAGGATTTTGAATGGAGACATATGAATGAATAACTACCGCCCAAGGCCTCCAAAGAGAGAGATATATATATATATTAAAAAATGCTAAATAATGAAAAGAATAGAATAGAATTCACTACCTAAAGGTAATAATAAGAAAAGCCTTCATTACTTTTGCTGCAATAAATCAATTTGAAATGGATACTTCACCCTGAGATCTTTTTGTGAACTTACTGTTTATTTTGTATTTTCTGGCAATGTTAAAAGGATTTTAACTGTGGCATCCCAAAGATGAGATGACATCCAAACACACTTTTAATGAAAAATCAGTCAGGGGAATGGATGTACGAGTACCGTGCACACTAATGAGATGTGTTGCCTAGTTACCGTGGAGACGGTTGTTTAATAGAGTATTACATGTCAATCATTGACTGCTGACACACTTTCAATGCCAGTTGTAATGTTTATATTAGCAATTCTGAGACTTCTCTGTCAACACAAGTGCTAGACCGTCCGCTGCTGGTTGATGCATGATGATCGGATGAATATGTCTTTCTCAGGGGAGTTTGAGGATTTGGAAAGTTCACGGCTCTCCCCAAGACCCAGACGAGACCAGAGTGCGTCCCCCAGAAGTTCTTCTCCCTTCGGGACATTGAGGAGTGCTTCTCCTTCAGGAGGCGAGCCGGACACGGCCAGCACCAGTTCCAGCCCCGACATGGTGGGACAAACGGTGAGAGGGGAAAAAGACATTTAAAACATTTAAACTGTTGATGTTGACCGGACTTCATTTGAATGAAGCACAGTTTACACACGATAAATAAAAGTCCATCGGCTTATCTTTTCAGGGCAATAAGGACACAAAGAAGAACTCTACAAAAGGTAAACATGTTTGCTGTAATACGACAATTGATATCAGCAAAATAAGTCAAATTCAATGAACTGGTTTCCACTGCATTGAAGACAAAAAGGGTAAAAGTATGAATTTTTTAAAGAGCAGAATAGGACATAAACATGTTGAAATGTTTCTAGAAAATGTTTCCTTAGGATTGACAGACCCATCTGTGTTCAAATGGAAATCATTACAAATGCATATTATTATTATTATTATTATTTATTATTATTATATAATATAATATTTTAATATTTTCTCCAACGTTTTGTCACTTTCAGAAGAAAATAAAAAATATTCAGAATTTGGAGAGGAAAATGTGCTTGATGACATCTTCTTCTTCTTCTTCTTCCTCATCTTCTTCTCTACTTCTTCTTCTTCCCCCTCATCTTTTTCTTCTTCTTCTCTACTTCTTCTTCTACTTCTTCTTCTTCTTCATCATCTTCTTCTCTACTTCTTCTTCTTCCTCCTCATCTTCTTATCTACTTCTTCTTCTTCCTCTTCTTCCTCCTCATCTTTTTCTTCTTCTTCTTCCGATCCTTTCGTTCTCCCAGGAATGTCGACGGCTCTGAGTCGGCGCCGCGTGTCCTGCCGCGAGCTGAGCGAGCCCGACTGCAACAGCTGGCTGTGGAAGAAGAGGAAGGAGAGCAACGTCTTCCTCGCCCAGAAGTGGCAGCGCTTCTGGTTCGTCCTCAAGGGGCCGTGCCTCTATTGGTACACCAGCCAACAGGTGTGGATACAACACGAGAGTAGTTAACCGCTCCACAACCAAACACATGAAACACACATCTTTACAGGGGACTGTGATGCGAGTGTTTTAGTGGAATAGCGTTTGGGATTTGGTCAATAGTATAGGCACAACATTACAAGCAACTGTCACTAGTTGCAACAGACTCAGGCCACGGGCATCCACTTCGTCATGCGAGGCCCGTCGTCACGGAGACGCATCCAGAGTCAAGAGTCTCGTCGATTCGGTGAACGTAAACGCGAAGGACGTGGCTGGAAGTAGAATCATTTGTTCCTAAGGAGGAAGGTCCGCTGGCAAGTTGCTGCCGCGCTTCCTCCGCTGTTTTCGTTTTTCTTTTTTAAGTTTGGTGTTGATTAATCGGGATTGTCTTGTGAATGTTGGACCTGTTTTTATGTTGATGTTCTGTTTTAATGTTGCTTCTATCTTTCATGCTTTTACCTTTTATCCTGTATTATTGTATCGTAAGGTGACCTTGAAAGTCGCCTCCAAATGAAATGTATTATTATAATTATAGTTATTTTGTTGACAGTCATATGTATAACTTTATTGGATTGTTTGTTTGTATATGTTTGTTTTTTTACAGGATGAGAAGGCAGAGGGTTTTGTGAATATGTCCAGCTACAGCATAGAGAGTGCTGGAGAGCACAAGAGAAAATAGTAAGTATGAATGTAATGATGGATCATATCTCCTTTCATCCAGGAATATGTGAGGATCTAGTTTCTTCATATTATGTAACAGTGATGACGTCTTCGCCGCTGGCTGTTAGAAACAGAAATGTTATTGTGCCTGTGCACAGTGGACGATTTGTCTGTCGATGAATAACACAGATTCTCAAATATTACTGTGAAAGAAAAAAAGCTCGTCGTATCTCAATTTACGGCATCTTATCTCTTCGGACAAAAAAAAAGAAAAGATGACGACGGAGAGGATTTCTTTTGCAATGTTTGTGTCATCGTGTCTTAATTTCCCCTGAATGAGAAACTTCATCCCTCTCTTTGTTTCCTCTCCCTGCGAAGCGTGTTCAAAATGTGCCACCAGCGGTTTCACAACTTCTTCTTTGCAGCTGACAACGTCAGCGACATGAGCAAGTAGGTTGGATTGATCTCAGTCTCAGGACTTGTTCTGCCTGTATTCATTCTCTTTTCTTCCTTATTTATTGTCTTTCTTCCAGAACATTAACAAATGATGTTTCGCCTTCAGTGCTACATTTCTGAAACAAATAAAGAGCTTACAAATGCAGCTGTATCATGATAGACTCTGGGCTTCAGCAAAACAATATACAGTTCATTATTTCTTTGATAACTGTGTGTGCTCAGGTCTCCTCCTCTATCGGGTGCTGGTCTGCACTGCCCCCTACAGGCGGGGTCCTGTGTGTGTCCTGAGTGAAGCATGGGCGCCTGTTGACAGTCACAGCTCGATGCTGAGCATCACTGAGACGCTCATTGAACGTGCTGAGTCGGGGTTGATATTTCTTGTAATCTTTCTTCCTCCAGATGGATTAACTGTCTGATCACAGCCATACAGAGGCACAGGAAGTTGAACACTGGTCCAGATAGTGAAGAAGGTAGGCAAACAGCCTCCTTACATTTTAACTTATGATATGATATGATAGATATGATTTGATATGATATTCCTTTATTTGTCCCGCAGTGGGGAAATTTCAAAAATTACAGCAGCACATCAGAGCATTAATGAAAATAAATATAAAAAAACATAAAACACAATAATAATAAAAACTAAATACTAATACTAAATACTAAATAAACAAGGGGGAAATAAAGTAAAATGCTGAGTTTTCCAGGATCTCCAGCGATCTGCTGCAGTGTGTTGTGCAGCCTGACAGCATATACATATATATATATATATATATATATATATATATATATATTTGTGGTATAGAGGTACCACAAGTCCTTCCTTCACACAACATATCGAAATGGATTACTTTTCTTTTTGCCTGCGTCAACTCCGAAACCCCCCGCGGTGCATTAGTGGCAAATTTGATTTATAGTTTTATTTGATTTCTCAGGACAAATGGCCACTCCATGCACACCAGATGTTTTTTTCATCTACTGTGATATGACGTGTTATGTTAAAATCCTAAATGTAACACCTGTCTTTCCCTCACAGAATGTTACAGTGAGACTGAATCAGAGAGCGAGACATCGCCGTCGCCCCACAGGAGAAACAAGGTACGATGTTTACGCATAAACACGCACAACGCGCAGCGTCCGGAGCGCCGCTCTGATCACTTCCTGTTTCATCTGGTGAATCCTCAGAAAGTGCAGTCCCACACTCTGCCTCGCCTCAAGGGGAAGAGCCACGCGCCGTTATCCAGTCTCATGACAGGGGGCAGCAAAGGAACAGGTATGCACTGAATGACTCCTCTCTGCTCTTTGCTGTTGTCTTATTTGAGTTGATGCGTTACCTCCTCTGTGAAGACTATCCCCCTGATAGTCTGAATAATATGTGAGTAGAAAATGTATTTAAATCGCGCCATGTTGTTTTCCTGACTGTCGACAGAACCCCACTGCTCTTCTTTTTGTACTTGATTCCATCTTTGTTTTCGTGTCTCTCCCTCCATATTTATCTGCTCTTCCCTTCGTGTGTCTTCCTCCCTGTGAGAAGGAGGACCGGTGGATGAGATGGGCATGATGCTCAACAACATCAAGGAAGGAGGAGTCTCTCTGATTGGCCACGAGCAGCCGTTCACATACGACCACTTCAGGAAGTCGTTCATCCGACGCAACAAGAACCCCATCATCAATGAGAAGGCGCACACGCTCCGAGCCCTGCAGAGCACTCTGAAGGTGAGCGGCTCGGGTTACACTCCCCCTGGACGTTCTATAACACACCGACACTCAAGACCAGGTTCATTTAGCATCGGTCTCTGGATGGAGCACAGTGAGATGTCACAGTGTCTGCTTGACATTTTGGCTCAGCATGGTTCTGCATGAGCAGTGGTCCCCAAACTAAGGCCCGCCTCCACATTACCAGAGACGTATTCAGATTTATTTATGTTTTAGTCTGGCCACACAAATCCTCGACTAGCCGCTGTCAAATAGAACGGAATAATGGCAAAAAGTTTAGGTACGATCCCGGAAAGGGTTATTAATATTTGGTTATGTGGCTTTCTGGAAAACAATAAATGTTTATATTTAGGCACCCTGAGATCGTCTCACTGTTTCTGTTACACACTGACCCCGCCCCCATCAGAGAAGGGAACAGTGATGTGGCCCTCACAGGAAACAGTGTGGGGACCCCTGGTCATGAATCACTGAGACCGTGTGAGTTGTGCTGTCTTTTCTTTTAACAGGAGGACATCATAACGAACTAATATCTTATAACCGACAGATGCTCAACGTCAGTACGTTTCCTCTGCGAACATGAATGCGCTCTCACTGAAAGCCCTTCTCTCCGCCGCAGGCCAAAGAGGTGGAGCTGCTGCAGATCAACAAGCTCCTCCAGGACTCCGACCTGTCGGCGTCAAAGTTTCGCCAGTGGAAGGAGCACAACGAGGAGCTCGTTCTGGAAATCGAGACGCTGTCCGCGCTCGAGGCCTCCAGAGCAGCGGACGGCGCGGCCCGGCAGGACGCGCCCGCGGAAGAGGTCGCCTTGGAAACGGCGGCGGAGGAAACCGCCAGCGCGCAACCAGAAGACGCGTACAGACTGAGCCTGAGCGACGGGGAGCAGCTGGTGGACGCGGAGCCGGCCGACGTTCTCCTCCAGATCCCACAGGGTTCTCCGAGCCTCAGTCCGCTGTTGGAACTCTCTCTCGGATCGCTGCAGGATTCAATAAACGAACAGCTGAGTGAAATGCTGGAGAGCGGAGAGCCTGCGGAGAACTCCTTCTACATTTAACGGCGGGACACCGACGTCGCTGCAAAGTCGCCGCGTTCGCTAGAATCGGTCCAAAGGAAGACGTTCTTCGTGCAACCAGGTGACAGAGGGGCGTTTCACTGCGTCCCCCTGCTGACTGAGTGCAGATCGAGACCTAGATTTGTTCACAACAACCAAATACGACAAGTTTACAACAGAGAAAAGAACAATATGCCAAGTGTGAATCTCGGTTCAGTATGTATTTATGGTATTCTAAGGCCGTCTGCTAATGATGGAAAGTAGAACTTCTCAAAGAATCCAAAGAGAATTTGCAATATAAGTCATGCCTCGTGGAATGTGATAGTTCTATTATAAATACTGTATGTATTTGTTGACATTGCCTTAATAAAAGGTATACATTTGAAATATTTTGCACAATAAATTTGCTTCAGAAACAGTCGCAGCCCCTCGTTGGTTGAGGTGGTTTTTAAGCGTTCTTTAAACTATAAACTATATGAACTATGAACTATATAGTCGAGCTGTGTGACAGTCGCGTGTGTCCCTTATCGCCCAATCGGCTGCCTCGACCGCAGCAAGACCAGTGAAGACTCCTCGATGGCAGAGACGTCTGTTCACTGTGATATATCTACATCAGCTTTATAAAAAGGTAGCGTGATAATCTCTGACATTTGTTGTGAAGTCCCTGTTTAAGACTGAAACTCCTATAAAGCAGATATCACATTATTTGTGTGCTTGTATTTTTTTTTCTTTTTGTTTTTACAATACATTACCATAACACCTAAAGGACGATAGAACAGGGGACAAAACATATATATAAATATAAATATATATATATACAGGACTGTCTCAGAAAATTAGAATATTGTGATGAAGTTCTTTATTTTCTGTAATGCAATTAAAAAAACAAAAATGTCATGCATTCTGGATTCATTACAAATCAACTGAAATATTGCAAGCCTTTTATTCTTTTAATATTGCTGATTATGGCTTAAAGCTTAAGAAAACTCAAATATCCTATCTCTAAATATTAGAATATCATGAAAAAGTATACTAGTAGGGTATTAAACAAATCACTTGAATTGTCTAATTAACTCGAAACACCTGCAAGGGTTTCCTGAGCCTTGACAAACACTCAGCTGTTATAAATCTTTTTTTTTACTTGGTCTGAGGAAATATTAAAATTTTATGAGATAGGATTTTAGAGTTTTCTTAAGCTGTAAGCCATAATCAGCAATATTAAAAGAATAAAAGGCTTGCAATATTTCAGTTGATTTGTAATGAATCCAGAATGCATGACATTTTTGTTTTTTTAATTGCATTACAGAAAATAAAGAACTTTATCACAATATTCTAATTTTCTGAGACAGTCCTGTATATATATATATATATATGGCCTCTGTGAGTCTCCTCATATCAATCTATTGATATGAGGAGACTCACAGGCCAATTCTGAAATAAAAAAGAAATTCAAAGACATACCTGGTCTATTGAAGTACAAAGTACTGGTATATGTCGAGTTTATTCTGCCTACATTTGCTGTCCTTTGTTAAATTGTAAATTTGTGACTCAGGTTGGTGCCAAATTCAATATATTGGACTTCTGGTAACAACGATGTTTCTCTGTTACTCGCTGAAGGACGTCTGAGCCGCTCATCAAGGTCGTGATGCGTTCACATCACGGGTCTCTGTCGCTCATGCACTGAAGCGTCCTCGTCTGCTGGGCGTGGGCGAAGACCATCTCTGCTTCTCGTGGAGACACGGTCTTTAATTCCAGCTTTGTTTCTATTAAAACATACCGTAATCTGATTTGAATTCAATTCAATTCAGTTTATTTGTAGAGCCCAATTTCACAAATTACAAATTTGTCTCGGAGTGCTTTACAATCTGTACACATAGACATCCCTGCCCCAAAACCTCGCATCGGATCAGGAAAAACTCCCAAATAACCCATGGCATGTAAAACAATAGCACTCGGATGCAGTGATACATTGCTGAAATGTTTTATTTAATACAGAATGCACCAACAAGTATGAACACGCTGTGATACGTTAACACCAACGAATAATTGACAAAGCACAAAGAACTTCCTGTTGTACGTCCTCCTCAAACACGTTTCTTCTCCTCACTGTTCTGGTTATCGAGGCCGGAATATCATAATCATTAAATAAAGATTTACCCTGCAGGTAGATAATTGTGTAATGTCCTAACAATAATGTGATTTATAAAAATTGCCTCCAGTGACTTCTTTTTTATACCTTTATTTAACCAGGTAAAATCTATTGAGAACCAATTCTCATCTACAATGATGACCTGGCCAAGAGGCCTGAATTGAGAACATTAAAAAAAGCAAGATTGCAACTACTGAACAATTACATCAATGTAAAACAGAATAAGGAAATTCAGGTTTAATTATTTTAATCCATAACGGGAACTAAAACAAGCTTGTTCAATGATCTTATTTCATGGCCTAACATTATCTAAGCAACTCGTTTGAATTCATCACAAATAGTTTTACACTTCACAGTTTTGATCAGACACAAACACAGCGAACAGTCCAAAGGCTACAAAGTGAAGGCAGCACAAAGATGCTTCAGTCACGTTTCACTACATGTTGCAGTCAAAGGCAGTAGGAACTTTCAACCACGATGAACTTCTGAAACAATCGTTACTTTAATTCATCACTTTGAATTTGACACCTAAATATAAACGATGTTTCTGTCTACGTCAAGGTACCGCACCTCCTTGACGCTCATTGAGCTGACGAGTCCAGTAATCAAGTAGTGGTAATGTCCTCTGGTTCACACTCATTTATTACATTGACTAGTTTCCTTCGTTGGCAGATTTATCAGCTGATGAGTTGAAAAGGACTTTAGTTCCCATGTGACCGGATTTCCTTTTTCTTAGATTGTTTTCTGCGGATGTCCAATCAGTGTTGATTTTAAATGTAATCGATCAGAGAAATACATTCCTGTGCCGGTGCCAGTGACCCGGCACGTTACATTTGTGGCTGCAAAATCAATAGTTCATCCTCATCATCGTTTGTGGCGAAGAAGAACTACATGCAGCTTGTATTCATCTTGGTGGCCAGGCTCTGAAGATCATCAGGACCAAGCGCCGGACCTGGGGGGACCGGGCCTTCTCAGCAGCTGCACCCCCCCCCCCCATCTGGAACGCCCTCCCCATCCACATCTGTCAGGCTCTCGCCCTACCATTATTCAAGCCCTCAAAACACATCTTCCAATTCTTTCACCTGCTGACCCCGATACGACCCCTGATCCCGATACGACCCACACAGCTCCTCCAGTCTGCTTTCCTCTCTTCTTGTTTCCACACGTCCTGTTTGTTTGTTTTGTCTGCTTTCTTTTTGTCTTGTTCTGTTTGTCTCTTGTCCCCTGTGAAGCGTCTTTGTGTACCTGGAAAAGCGCTCGAGAAGTCTGAATTATTATTATTCTCTGTCTAAAAGCAAAAATGGCATCCAAAAATATAAGTGCACAGGACCTAATGGACGAGGACGCATTTCAAAATGTTTTCCTGACTCAGACATGCAGACGTATTTATTCGAGTTCACGACGATGACCTTCCCGGGGGAGAAACCCAGACTGTTGGCTCTCCTTTGGAGTCTGTGTGTATCACTCGTGTTGTAGGGACATTTGGGATGGACACATAAAGCCAATTATTCCAATTTAGGGTTAAGACTTGGTTGAAGGTTCGGGTAAAGTTAGGTTCAGGTTAAGGTTCGAGTCAGGATTAGGATTATGCTGCAGATGTTCAGGTAAATCTCCAGGAAATGAATGTAAGTCAATTTAAAACCTGACTGATGAATTTATAGCTTCGATTGGCTCCATTTCCCACCAACACTGATTGGACATTCACATAACTGGTCATTCATTTGACCTTTAAAGTACTTTAAGTGTGAGCTTCACCTTCTAACAGCTGACTTCATGTCCATCGGTGTCTGGCTGGCCGGTGATCTCGGGACAGGAACGGCATGCGGGGCAGACGGGTAGCTTCGGGCAGGAAGGGCAGGCCGGGCATCTCGGCCGTTTGAAGCTGAACAGCAGAGCGCCGCCGCCCAGCATCTGCAAACACGAACCCAGCCACCCGAAGTAGAGCGAGCCGGCCGGATGCAGGCTGAGGTGGTGGACCCTGGGGTTGTTGATCACCTTGCTCGGATCTGGCATCCCCAGTCGCGCCAGGTTGTGGCTGTACACCCCGAGCGCAGTCAGGCTCAGCAGCCCGGCCGTCACCACCAGGAGGCCGCCTGCAGCTGCCACGCCTCTCAGGGGGATATCTGTCCAGCACCGGACCCGGATGCACGCGAGCACGATGCCAGTGCCGCACAGGAACAACGAGGTGAGGATCAGGCCTTGCGCCAGGCGAACCCTCGGGTCTCTCCGATAGAGACCCGCCACGGGCCAGCACTGCTTCAGCTCGGAGTTCTCCACCTGCAGGCAGCTTTCCCAAAGTCCATCGGAGCGCAGCAAGACCAGCGCCTCCGCCGACCCGGACCTGGCCCCCATCCCCTGACCCGTTCCTCCCGATCGAAGAAGTGACCCCGAGGCTGCCGCGCCCAGACGGGCCCGCCCCTCTCTCCACTGAGGGGTGATGGCGGCAGTGAAGACGAGGACCAATCCCAAAGGGGCAAAGACGATCCCCGTCACCATGGAGGCCGGGGTGTGCATCGTAAGGGGTGCGACTCTGATTCTCGACAGAAACTATCAAGACTTAGAACTAATTAGTCAAAAGGAAACAGATGGGCTGCACGGTACCTGTGCACTAGTAAGTGTTTAGGAAATAAAATGTCTTCTGCTGTTTCTCATTGTTCACAATCCAGTGACAAATGTCTCCTCTGACCACACACTGCTGATCTGTGTCTGGGGAAAAAACAAAGAACTTATACTGAACAATATTTTCTTCACAAAGAAGTATAAATCAAAGGGAGTCAGTACATGTGATAAGAACACAAGTTCAAAAATATAAATTCATTCATTACCTGTTGGTCAAAACTCCTTCAGCTGCAGATTCTTCATCGTGACTGTCGGAGTGAAAGAGAAAGATTCAGTCAGAAAGTGTGTGTGTGTGTGTGTGTGTGTGTGTGTGTGAGGGTGGGGTCACATGTCGGTTGAAAGAGATGGAGAAAGGGAGGGGGGGGGGGGACAGGTGGAGCAGAGACGAGTGCTCCAGCTGGAGAAGGCAGGAGGAGGTTCGGCTCCACTGCTTCAGCGCTGGACAGGATACGATTGAACGGTAAGACGTCTGTCTCTGTTGCTAGGATACGATACCTGGCCAGTCTCAACGTGATAGTGTGTGTGTGTGTGTGTGTGTGTGTGTGTTACTTTAGGTATCATAAAACCTAGTGGGATTCCTTGCTGTACAATACCTGAACAGCTTGTGTAACAAATCATACTCGACTTCAGTCGTGCATGTCTGTGTGTGTCTGTAGGAGGGTGAGTGAGTGTGTGTGTGTGTGTGTGTGTGTGTTGTTGTTTTCTCAAAGCTTGACAATTGATGGCCAGCAATGACCTTGAAAGTCTTCAGTCAGGTTGTGATGACGTCAGGCCAGCGTCTGAATGCAGAGCGAGTCCATCTGCAAGGTCTTGCACAGGAAGAGGAAGCGATGCCCTCTGAAGATAAAGCAACTTGAAGAAGTGTGTGACTAATGCAGATTGACAAACACACACACACACACACACACATGCAGGCATCTGTAATCAGTCAAATAGTTGTCAAACAAACACACACAACAGCGATAACATGATGCCGTCTTGGATAAGACGGAAATATGATGAGGACATATGAGGCCAAAATACATAGTTTCTGAGTTTCTTGTGTATTTTTATGTTGATCTCATTTTAAAACGTAGCACGACATAAAGTAGATCATCTTAAAGATGTATGCTACCTGTGAACTGGCAACAGGTGTGTATGGATGATGGTGGGAAATACATGTTTTAAGCCTGTACTGGTTTTGGTGCACTCTGGAGAGGATGCTCAGCCTATGAGTTATGCTACATGCCTAAATCCAATTAATGGTCAAATATTCCCTTCTGTAAATGTCTCCGGGGAGTTGCGGATACTTTAGACCGATCGAACTTGAAGGTGATGGAACATTAATTGTTGGAATGGATCAAAGACGACTCAGTCTGAGAATACACAGGAAAGATTTACTGCATTTCTGCCAGCATGAACAAGAATGGAACACACCAGAATAAAGTTGAATCACAAATAGAATAGAAATGTGCCACGACAATGTAGGTCTGGATGCTCTGAGTGTCATTTCATAAACACATAGCTAATCTCCAAGTCTCACCTGTTGTCTAGGATTACAGTGTACGTTACATCGCCATTAGGAACATGGCATCGCGTTTAGACTGATGGGAAAGAGATGAGATGACACGCTGGTGAGGACATCGACGCGTCACTGTTGCCGTGCTCGTTTTAAAAGCCGTGCGTTCTCCGTGCAGAGATGGCAAAGAGGCGCATGGTATGAAAACATCTGCGGAGAGGCGCAACATCCAACAGGCTCATCGTGAATGGAACATGATGAATATGCTGTATGGGATTAAATAACGAGACGCATTCTCTCATGCGGGCGAATACAAAGGCGATCCACGTCGTCTCCGCCGCTTACCGTTCAGGAGGGGTTGCTGCTTTCTAACTGCACGTTTCTGCCTCCCTGCTCTCCTCACGTGCTTCTCTCTCAGCGGGAGATGGAGCGGCCACCTCTTCCTTATTCTCGCTCTCTCTTCCTTCCCGTTTATCCTCGCTTCAGCCGTCTCTGTTTGTCCTCGTGTCTGCGCCTGTTTTTGTCTGCTTGCCCTGGCCGTCTGCCTCTCTGTCTCACTTTCTGTGTGCGTGTGTGTGTGTGTGTGTGTGTGTGTGTGTGTGTGTGTGTGTGCGTGTGTGTGTGTGCGTGCCTCTCTCCCACTTGCTGAAGGGTGTCTGGGTTATATCTAGGGCAGGATTGCCTCCCCCGCCGTCAGTCTCACCACATACGGAACGCTTTTCGTGTGTGCTGCCGAGTTGGATCACACAGAGCTGCGAGAAAACTGAAAACGCAATAACATTTTGTGTGTGTTCATCTACATATGACCCCCCCCCCTCCCATCACTCCCCCTCACAAAGATGGGATACGTGGTTTTGTTTTATCTATATAGAGAGAGCTGAAAAAGCAATCAGCTCTTTTATTGTCAAGATGAGAAGAAATATATAATTTATGCATGCACAAAAAACAACAACACTATTAATAATTGATCGTTGCTGTGAACGGCTAGCTTTTCAATCAGATCTGTATCTACAATTAAGCAACAGCCACAAAACCGATAGGTTATGCATTTTCTTTATTTTCTTACAAAAGAGGCAAGATGTGACAAATACAACCAGAATTGCCATGATACAATAATGAAATATTGTAGGGATACATGCTTGTTTTGAAATGATGCGTAACGTAAAAGGGAAAAAAATACACACATACACACGCATACAATGAGGCCTCAGGGTTTGGGGGGTTTGAACTGTTTCCAGGAAAACTCTGTGGGTCCCATGAAGGAAGGAAATGTCCACAACTCTGGACTATATGATGGCCAATACTAAGTTATGTGTGGTTTTTAATGGGTGGAAATGTCTGACTTTAGGTTCTGAATTAAGCCGTCGGGCCATTTAAGTTGTGAAACTAACAGGAACCTACAGGAAGATACTTATAGCAGTGAAAAAACATCACAAGTAGGTTGTGGGTATAGGGAAACGCACCATTGGCTCTTGGAGAAGAAATAATAGATACATTAAAAGCAGCAAGACTAGCAACCTCTGTAAAAAAAAAATTTGAAATACATAGCATTATGTGAAAAAAATGGATTTGCGACATGCACATGGCTAGTTCATAAAACACGGTCATATTAAATTCTATTTACATTATATATGTACAGGCTGTTCAACATAATTGCTCTTACGTTGCATGTCAAATAACAGAATCATGGGCCGAGTGGTATTTACAACATCCAGAAAACTGACTTGACCTTTTAAACCGAAATCTGAAGAACTGCTCTCTCTCTCTCTCTCTCTCTCTCTCTCTCTCTCTCTCGGGCCCAGGTCTCTCATTGGTCCACGGCTTACATTGTCTTTACTGGGCAGTGCTATTAGAGATGGATCACACCAGCAGCTGCAATGCGTTGCGTTCTCCAAGGAGCAGGCGGCTGATTGGACGCTGGCTCTCATACTTCAATGAGGGTGACCTGGAACTGGCCGATGCTGACCTCGGACATCTCGATGAGGAAGGCCGCCTGGTTGGTGTAGTGTTGGATGATGTTGTCGTCCATGTTGATGAAAATCCTAAAAAGAAAAGAAAAGATGAGCAAGGTTATCTCAGTGATTGCGAGGAAAACGTGGCGCACGGAAGAAGAAAAATATATGTAAACACATTTTACTTTAAAGCTAGGATATGAAAATTGCCTCTATAATGCGTCTCTTTACACAGGCAACCGGTTGCCAGCGTTTTCTTGGCTTCCAACGCACGCCATTCCTTTGTGAGACACTTCTCAGGGCAACAACAGTGGCGGTATCTCTCTGACATCAGTCGTGTTATTAAATCAGGTCACCTTCTCCCTTCTCCACCAACTCTAACCTCGACATTTTTACGGTTTTAATGACTGCGTCAACCAGAGGCTCCTGCATTCTGCCTGCGGTGACAGGTTTGATTTAAGACTAGAGTGAGAGAAGAGGGAGGGAACAGCCTGGAGAATGTAACCCGGCCGGTTCGCCGAGCCCCTCGAGTGACAGCTGCCAGCAGCGAGCAGGGAACAGCAGGAGCAGCACCCAAAGGTGCTCTGAGTCTCTGTCAGGAGCTCTTATTTACATCTCAAGACAAACATCCCTCTGTTACTCCCCAGGAGGTGACCCACACGATCGTCATTTTGCCGTAGATCTTTGAGAGTAATCGAAGGGGCGGCTGTAGCTCAGTGGGGTAAGAGGGCCATCCTGCAACCGCAAGGTTGTGGGTTCGATCCCGGCTCTCCCCATTAGTTGCAAGTCGAAGTGTCCTTGAGCAAGGCACTGAACCCCCAGTTGCTTCCCGGGCGCATCACTGCAGCCCACTGCTCCTTAATAACTAAGGATGGGTTAAATGCAGAGCACTAATTTCCCCTTGGGGATTAATAAAAGTGTATATTTTTTTTATTTATAAGAGAAGAGGCGACAATTGCTTTTTATTTGTATCAGTATTTTTTAATTCATTTAATATAAAGTACCAAAAATCAGCGCGTATAAACCCATCTGACCTTTCTTCAAGTGCAGCCGATGGCACTGTGACTCGTGACAGTTTAATATAGATCAACCTTCAGTTCGTTACTGGAAGCCTTTAACTTTTTGACACGAGATATTTCTTTCAACACCGAAATACTTCCTGATGTTTCGATTGGGTTATGAAAACATAAAGACAACAATTGCTCGTGACTCATGCGCAAAGCTTTTGAAATCTTTTCATCCTCCCTCAGTCATCGGCCTTTCTTTTGGAGAAGCTACAATTAACACATTCCAGGAGACCGAGCCAACTAACCTACCTAACCAGTCTGTCGACATGAGTTCCTTCAAGGAGGATGACATTTAAACCACAGGCTGAGTGCCGAATTCATACAAACGCAAAACTTTAAACCAACTTGGACACAACATGAAATAATAAGTTACTCACCCCCTCTTGCACTTTTTGTAGATTTTCCCAATGGTGTCTTTCTGCAAACCGTACTTTTCTGAAACCTGAGTGAAGAAAGGAATATGAGAGTTAGCGTGGTCTTCTGCTGAAAGACAGACAATACCCCTGGGAGATAATGTACGGTAACAGATGTGAGGTTTTGGAAGGCATCATCCAAGACACGGTGGAGGTGTGAGGTTCATCTCAATTCAATTACGTTTAATTCAACAAAATTCTGTTTATTTTATAGCCCATTTTCACAAATTAGAAATTTGTCTCAGAGTGCTTTACAATCTGTACCCATAGACATCCCTGACCTTTGACCTTTAACCTCACATCGGATCAGGAACAACTCCCAAACAACCCTTCACGGGGGAAAAAAGTGAAAACCCCTCCACCTCCGAGGTGAGATACTACTTGAGGTCGTGTTACTCACAGCGTCCCGGAGGCCGGACAGTGTCGGCGCAGTGAGCATGAGCGCATCGAACACCTCTTCAGTGTGCGTCCTCACGTACAGCAGAACTGTGGGAACGTGAGAGAAGGAATTAAAAACGTTGAGCTGGGAAGACAAGGACATCTAATTGTTTCACTATTAATCGCGCCTTCTTGTTTTTAACATTCGCCTTTCAGATTCCCGCGTACCTCTCTGTGGGTCTTCTCTGCAGGCTTGTTTGCTGAGTGCAGAGCTGATCTGCTCTCTGCCTGGATACAATCTCTTCATAGAACTCCTGGGAAAACACAACAGACGTTCACATTAAACTCTAAAAACAGATTCAGAAGTAACTTGTTGTGATGTATGGCTGTTAATGTCTTCACTCACCTATCAATCTCGTCCATGGGAGGGGCCTAGAGAGACGACAGAGAGGAGCCCAGAGATCTGATTAGACACCACTCCACTGATAAAAGCATTGCTTAAATTCACCTTTCCCACCATTGTCTGTGCACAATACTTTCAAAGATGAACGTTATCATTACTTTAAGACCTCATTTCCCATAACCTCTAAACCACGATAAGACCATCCTGCCTTTTATCTCACTGGCCAATCAAAGACGATTACTAAATGAAAGTGGTATCTAAATGAAATCCATCCTTTCCCCGCTACACACGCTCCCAAACCGGCCTGTCTGAACACAACTCTCAACTCGCAGTTATTGCGATTGTGTGTGAAAAATTCCAGAGAATCTGAGGGTGTCGGTGTTGTGCCAGGTGTGCGCGTGAGAGTGTTTTTGCGAGTAAGCCCCCTCAGTGCCAGTAGCTGTAGCGGCTTGTACTTGTGCCTGGTTTCGACTCCAATTAGCTCATCTGATCCCAGGTCTGCGTTTCGCCTCACTTTCACTGACACCGCCCCCTCCCCTTCCCAGCCCACTTTTCCCAGTGCATACTTTCCCACAGTCTTCTCCCTGTCTCTCTCGTGCCTGTGCTACTGCCTACGGGGATGCAGGGGTCGGGAACATGATTCACTCAGGAGACGAGAGGGGAGGAGAGGAGACGAGACGAGAGGGGAGGGGAGGAGACGAGAGGAGATGAGATGAGAGGAGAGGAGAGGAGAGGAGACGAGAGGAGAGGAGAGGAGAGGAGAGGAGAGGAGAGGAGAGAAGAGAGGAGAGGAGAGAGAGGAGAGGAGAGGAGAGGAGAGGAGAGGAGGAGAGGAGAGGAGAGGAGAGGAGAGGAGAGGAGAGGAGAGGAGAGAGGAGAGAGGAGAGGAGGGAGGAGGAGGAGGGAGGAGAGGAGGAGGAGGAGAGGAGAGGAGAGAGGAGGGAGGAGAGGAGAGGAGGAGAGGAGGAGGAGAGGAGAGAGGAGAGGAGAGGAGAGGAGGAGAGGAGAGGAGAGGAGGAGAGGAGAGGAGAAAGAGGAGAGGAGGAGAGAGGAGGAGGAGAGGAGGAGAGAGGAGGAGAGAGAGAGGAGGAGGAGAGGAGAGGAGAGGAGAGGAGGAGAGGAGAGGAGAGGAGGAGAGAGGAGAGGAGGAGAGGAGGAGGAGAGGAGGAGGAGAGGAGAGGAGAGGAGAGGAGAGGAGGAGAGAGGAGAGGAGAGAGAGGAGAGGAGAGGAGAGGAGAGGAGGAGGAGAGGAGAGGAGGAGGAGAGAGGAGGGGAGGAGGAGAGAGGAGAGGAGAGGAGATGAGAGGGAGAGGAGGATGAGAGGAGGGAGAGGAGAGGAGAGGAGGAGGAGAGGAGGGGAGAGAGAGGAGCATGGAGGAGGAGAGGAGGAGAGAGAGAGAGAGGAGCATGGAGGAGGAGAGGAGGAGAGAGAGAGAGAGGAGGAGGAGAGGAGAGGAGAGGAGAGGAGGAGGAGAGGAGAGAGGAGAGGAGAGGAGAGGAGAGAGGAGGAGAGGAGAGGAGAGAGGAGAGAGGAGAGGAGAGGAGGAGAGAGGAGGAGAGGAGGAGAGGAGGAGGAGAGAGGAGCAGCATGGAGGAGGAGAGGAGGAGAGAGAGGAGGAGGAGAGGAGATGTGAGGAGGAAGAGGAGAGGAGAGGAGAGGAGAGAGGAGAGGAGAGGAGAGGAGAGAGGAGGAGAGAGAGGAGAGGAGAGGAGAGAGGAGACGAGAGGAGAGGGGAGAGGAGAGGAGAGAGGAGACGAGAGGAGAGGAGAGGAGACGAGAGGAGAGGAGAGGAGAGGAGAGGAGAGGAGAGGAGAGGAGAGGAGAGGAGGAGAGGAGAGGAGAGGAGAGGAGACGAGAGGAGAGGAGAGGAGAGGAGAGGAGAGGAGAGAGGAGAGGAGAGGTAGTTATCTGAGGACCTACCATGCGCTGTAAGCTGGACAGGTGTGTTTCTGGAATGAAGAGAACTGGCTGGGTGATGTGGTCATCCAGGGTCTTGAAGAAGGTGCAGTCGCTGCCCATGGAGCTGCTCACTTGAGACTTGTTGGCTGGAGACAAAAGCAGAAGTTAGAACACACTCTGTAAAACGGACTCAATATCTTTAAGACCCGGTTTCCGTCGGCAACACTCACCGTTAGCGTCGGGCTTCACCCTCCTTTTGCTTCTCTTCCTCTCCTCGTCGCGCATCTTCCTCTCGGCGCCCTGAGGACACACGATCACGTTGTTACAATCACGACTTGGACTCCACAAACTCCTCCTGTTTTTTTTTTTGCGTGCATAAGAAAAGACGAACGAAGGGAAATGTCACATGACGTACCTTATCGCAGAAAATCTTGACCTGGCAAGCGGCTCTGTGCAGCAGCTGGTTGTTTCCTGAGCTGAAGTCGTACGTGTCGATCTGCAGATTCAGAGGAAGGCCTTTCACTCCCTTCTGAGCCGAGAAGTCCGTGCTGAGGGAGTTGATGCCGATGTAAACCTGTGGGGGAAGGAGAAGGTCTTTCACATCATGTTGCGCTCATGTTTTGGACCACTGACACAGGCCTACTTCCTGACATAGGCCTACTTCCTGACAGGACTACTTCCTGACGTAGGCCTACTTCCTGACATAGGACTACTTCCTGACATAGGTCTACTTCCCGACATAGGTCTACTTCCTGACATAGGCCTACTTCCTGACATAGGTCTACTTCCCGACATAGGCCTACTTCCTGACAGGACTACTTCCTGACGTAGGCCTACTTCCTGACATAGGCCTACTTCCTGACATAGGCCTACTTCCTGACATAGGACTACTTCCTGACATAGGCCTACTTCCTGACATTGGCCTACTTCCTGACAGGACTACTTCCTGACGTAGGCCTACTTCCTGACATAGGCCTACTTCCCGACATAGGCCTACTTCCTGACATAGGCCTACTTCCTGACATATGACTACTTCCTGACATAGGCCTACTTCCTGACGTAGGTCTACTTCCTGACATAGGCCTACTTCCTGACGTAGGTCTACTTCCTGACATAGGTCTACTTCCTGACATAGGCCTACTTCCTGACAGGTCTACTTCCCGACATAGGCCTACTTCCCGACATAGGTCTACTTCCTGACAGGTCTACTTCCCGACATAGGCCTACTTCCTGACATAGGCCTACTTCCTGACATAGGCCTACTTCCTGACACAGGCCTACTTCCTGACATAGGCCTACTTCATGACATAGGCATACTTCCTGACATAGGTCTACTTCCCGACATAGGTCTACTTCCTGACCTAGGCCTACTTCCTGACATAGGCCTACTTCCTGACATAGGCCTACTTCCTGACATAGGTCTACTTCCTGACATAGGCCTACTTCCTGATCTAGGCCTACTTCCTGACATATGCCTACTTCCTGACATAGGTCTACTTCCCGACATAGGTCTACTTCCCGACATAGGTCTACTTCCTGACATAGGCCTACTTCCTGACATAGGTCTACTTCCTGACATAGGCCTACTTCCTGACATAGGACTACTTCCTGACATAGGCCTACTTCCTGACACAGGCCTACTTCCTGACATAGGTATACTTCCTGACACAGGCCTACTTCCTGACATAGGACTACTTCCTGACATAGGCCTACTTCCTGACATATGTCTACTTCCTGACATAGGCCTACTTCCTGACATAGGACTACTTCCTGACATAGGCCTACTTCCTGACATAGGACTACTTCCTGACATAGGCCTACTTCCTGACATAGGCCTACTTCCTGACATAGGACTACTTCCTGACCTAGGCCTACTTCCTGACATAGGCCTCCTTCCTGACATAGGCCTACTTCCTGACATAGGCCTACTTCCTGACGTAGGTCTACTTCCTGACATAGGACTACTTCCTGACATATGCCTACTTCCTGACATAGGTATACTTCCTGACACAGGCCTACTTCCTGACATAGGCCTACTTCCTGACATAGGCCTACTTCCTGACACAGGCCTACTTCCTGACATATGCCTACTTCCTGACATAGGTCTACTTCCCGACATAGGTCTACTTCCCGACATAGGTCTACTTCCCAACATAGGTCTACTTCCTGACATAGGCCTACTTCCTGACATAGGTCTACTTCCTGACATAGACCTACTTCCTGACATAGGCCTACTTCCTGACATAGGCCTACTTCCTGACATAGGCCTACTTCCTGACCTAGGCCTACTTCCTGACATAGGTCTACTTCCCGACATAGGTCTACTTCCCGACATAGGTCTACTTCCTGACATAGGCCTACTTCCTGACCTAGGCCTACTTCCTGACATAGGCCTATTTCCTGCATGTCTTTCCTTTATGTACACGATTACAAAGGGACCTCCAACATGTTTTTCTCAGTGACGTCCAATTGTTCTCATTTATTTAATCTTCCACTTCTCTATCCTCATTATCCTTCTGCTAATGGATCCTCTTCCTGCTTCTTTCCACCTGCAGCCGGTTTGGTGGCCCCGCCCCAGCGCCTTTGGGCCACAGAGGAGCTTGGATAAGCCGTGGCGGCTCTCCCTGCCGTGGTGACAGGAGCCTCGGGGCCAAACACATTTCTGGGATTCCTCCCCTCCCTCCTCGGCCACTCCTTCTCCTCTACACCTCCCTTTTCTACCTTTCCTCTCTTTTCTTCTAAATCCTCCACCTGTTCTGTGCCTTCCCTCGTCAGACTACCGGCCTTACATATCCAGGTTATATAAAAACAGATTTGCATGTTGCTGTGTGTGTGTGTGTGTGTGTGCTTACCTTGGCCTCTTCATTGGGGTTCCAGACAAAGGAAAGAGCGTTGAAGGCCAACTCCTCGACGTTGCTAATCCCGCTGAACACTTCTTTGTAGTCTGCTATAGAGGGTGAAAAAAAAAAACATTTTCAATCTTCTTAACTTGTTAATAGAGAAGTGATGTGTTGATTTCCTGGAAACATCGCAGAACAGCGAGGGCCTCCTTCGCCGTCTCTTTACAGGTGTTTTTGTATGTGTGAGGAACATACCGATGTCAATGACCCTCTGCTTGGCGGTTGGCTGACGTGCGTGCCAGTGATTCCAAAAGCGGAGCTGCATTTCTGGGCTCTTGTCATTCTCGAACACGGCCATCACCACGGTCTGAAGCGGGGAAAGCAGACGGTCAGATACGTTTGCCGAGCCGAGTGGAATTCGTTCGCCGGCCAAGATGTGAAAGAATCTCCATCGCGTTTAATTTATCACTCCAAATCCCTCATTGTCATGAGTTATTTGCAGTGAGCGTGTGTGTGTGTGTGTGTGTGTGTGTGTGTATTCTTATCCTCGGATTCGCTCGACAAAGAAAAGGTGTGTCGCCTATGTTTTTAAAACCACACCGCACCTCCCCCCAGACCCTCCCCCGTCCTCGTCCACTCCTTTTTTTTATTTTTTAGCTAAGCTCCGCTGCACTCTGGCCTCGTTACGTAAGAGTCAATTATACAGGGCAGGACACAGTCATTTTAATGGTGCCACCCCAGTGTGCAGGGTGTCAGCAGGTTAGTCACAGAGGAGCTGGCTCCATGGGAGGGACATACGTTTGGGAAGGGTTGGCTCGGTGGCACGCAAAGAATTTATATAATCATGCGAAAAAAGCCTGAAGGGAAGGATGCCACGAGGAACAATAGTCACCAATGTTTTTTTCAAGCAGCTTACTCTGGAGGATCAGTTCAACATCACAACAAGTGGTTGTTGCTTTCCTGACAATGTGGTGTGACCGTGACTCACCTTGACTTTCGTGGCGGTGAGGCAGGCGCTGCTGTCCACTCCCTGCAGAGTGATGGGGTAGAACTGGCCTTTGTTCAGGTAAACCATGGGCAGCTCACTGGACTTGTAGGAAGAAGCCACAGGAGCTCCCAGGGAAAACTGGAACTCATTCCTGAATCTCTCTGGTGGAGAGCCGGTGTAGGAGCCCGAGTAGACCGGGCTGGACTGGTCATTCGGGAAGGGATCGCTATAGGGAAGAGTCTGAAATTCACAAAGAGACATTTGTTCATGACAGGAAAGAGGGAGAGGACTGGAGCGACGCCACATGGAAGAACACGGGAAACGGGGCTTCACCTCGGCGCTGGGATCGGGGAAGCTGCCGGTCAGCAGGGAGTCGAAGATGATGTTGAGCTCCTGCTTGTCGTAGGTGTCCGCCACCACGCTGGTCAGGGTGGCGTAGGTGTCGGAGGTGGTGGGGGCGGAGTTGGGCAGTGAGGCGTTCTGCTTGGATCCCAAAGCCTCCTGGAGATGGCTCAAGGGAACGCCGTCGGAGAGGATCTTCATGACGTTGGCGGACGCCTCCAACGAAACGAGCTCATTGGTGTTGGTGAGATTTCTGGCGGAACGAGGGGGAAACAGATCAGTTTTGCGATGCGACGACTGCATCCAGTTACAAAGAGAGAGGAAGCAAAAGGACCTTAAAGTGACGACCTGGAGTGCGTGTTAGACATGACGGACGCCTGCAGACAGCCTGCGCAAATATGTATCAGGCAGCTACTGCAGCTACCTGCAGAAAGACGTGCGTGGAGTCTGGGTGGGTACTGTTTGTCTCTTAATCCATCTTTTTCTTCTCCTCTGTGTTTGAGTTTCCCCGTTCAAAGTGTGTGAGGGGACAACGCCGGCCGTTCCTCACCCACCTCACAAGATGGAGTAATGGAGGGCTCAGTGAAGACAGAGGGAGGCCTGTTGTGAAACTCTTTAGGCAAGACAATGATGGAGGGCGGATAGATGGATGGAGGGACTGGAGAGGTGGACAATAATCCCCTGACTATGTTTGACTTGGGGATTACCCACTCACCTGTGTATGGCCTCCCAAAGCCCTGCCTTTCTGTTTCTCTTCCACACTCTTTAATGCTCTTTATTCAGTGACAACAAGGGATGGAAACTGGTTCTTAATCATGCAGTTTTTCTTGAAATAACTATTAATTTAAAAGGGATAATAGTTTTTTAATATATTTTTTTCTTATGATTTTGCTTTTAATTTCATCTGCACTGTCCTTGGTATAATAAAGAGTGTAACCTGTGATGAGGACGGACTTGTGTCTTACCTCTCTGTTTTGCAGATGTTGCCAATGCGGTTGCTGGTACCACTCTTCTGATCTTTCTGGTTCTGGAAAAGATGAAAAAAATGCAAAAAGTTAGACTTCATTTCGGGGATTAACATCGAGTTAAGTTGTCATGACGACTGATTCCACGTGTTCTACCTTGCACTGTTCATACAGCATGGTTAAGGCGGCCAGGTCGTCTCCTGGGTGGAGTCTGGGTTTGGGGTGGTTCTGCTCCAGGACCGGACTCTCCATGTAAGACCAGGAGTCCATGGCGTAGTTGTTGTAACGGTTATAGTTGAAGTTCTCGCTCTGAAAGACCAGTCCCACAGTCCTGCAGAGTGGAGGACAGAGTTGACAGGGATATAGATTAGATTGAACAGAGGAAAAGGGATACAAACGCAGAGTTATCGAGAGCTCACAAAGGAAAATAAATAGTTTCAAGTCATTTAAATGCTTATTTGACACATAGGGTTTGACAGAGTGAGAATACGTTTATACTCTCACCCTGTCAAACGGACCTGCTGCACATACTTGCCCCTGAGCATGGAGGGTTTCGATTGCAAAACCACAGAGCTGAGTAACATCCCTCAGAAGCAGCGGTGTCAAAAAGGTTGAAAAAGCCAAAGGCCACCCACTAACACCCCCTCCACACACACACACACACACACACACACACACACACACACACACACATCTTTTGTTTGTGGTTACTGGAGTTGTGAAAGCACCAACAACTACATTCTTGAATCCTATATAAACTCTCTTATTTGCATAGACCTTAAAAGAGATGACACGATGATTTTCTCACTAAGTAAATAACCACATGTGTTGAGTTCTGGCTTTCCATACAACACACAAAATGTGTGTGTGGGTGGAGGAGGAGGAGGGGGGGGGGGGGGGTTGGAGGATTTGATTTGCTTGGAGAGACTCACGGTGACATTGGATTGTAAATATCCCGCCCACCACGAGAATCCCCCTTTGGAGTTTGCCTGAAGTAGCAAATGAACAAATAGCTGCAGTTTGCTGTGGATCAACAGCTCATTGAACGTGCCGACAGGCGGACGAGACCACAGGTGTTCCCGACCACAGCAGAACCACCGCGGAGGGAGACGTCCACGGCTTTCTCACAAGGATTAATGCAAGAGCGCTGCATCCAAACGCCCACATCTGGAAAACTAGACCTACTGCAGCATGGAATACTGTGCATTATAACACGAGATTACATCTTTAGTTTAAGTCCGTTTCTTTGATATTTCAGCTACATTACAAACACTCATCCCATACACCTGCTCTGAGATGCACCTGTCTCTCCCTCTCACACAGCGAGCAGACTTAATCATTATCACCAAACTCCAATTCTTATTCTCTATTCCCACCCAAAGAAAACAGCCGAGTGCAGATGTTTTTACACAGAAGGGGGGGGGGGGGGTCCTTGGGTTTCACCATTATGTAATTCGATGCATTACATGCTGTCACTGCCCTCTGTCTGTGTTCAACACCTCCAGAGGAGATTCTTATTTCCCGGTCCCCTTTTGTGCTCTGTGGCCCCCAGCTCAGAAACAACGGCATCCTAAACAGACCCACCACCGCCACCGCCGTATCAATGTCCCTCCAGAACAAACCGTCCTGAAAACAGGGATCTTTCACATGGGGGTCTCATTGCTAAGAGAAGGAAGGGGGAGGAGGGGGGTATATCCCCCCCCAGACCAAAATAATTAAAATACCAGCGTTGAGTAAAGTAAAGTTTTGTATCACAATGTTTTTTTTCTTCATTTTGTGGATAAAAAGCACAAACATCTGGATGAAGCACATATTTTAGGATATGAAAAAAAGGTATGCTCACAACACTTACTCAGTCTCTTTGGTCATGTCTCCAATCCAAGTCAGCCGGAATAGGATCCTTTCGTTTCAACTGGTCGCTGTGTGTGTGTGAGCTTCTCTCTGAGGGAGTGTGTGTGTGTGTGTCAGGCTAGCAGAGGAGACCAGTGACACGCAGATGAGTCAAGTGTTGTGATTTCCCTCTGAACCGGGCCCAGATTGATTTCATGTCAGCGGTGAGTTTCCCTCTCCTCTCTGATTGGCTGAGAGGAGTGAAACAGGTGTCTGATAGGACAGGTGTAGGATCATTAACTCTTCACAGGCTGGAGAGAAACCGGCTTGCATGTGTGTGATTGTGTGCAGCGCAGAGAGCCCTTTGCAAGACAATCCAAGGCAAAGAGTGTTTTGAATGTCATGAAAGTGAATAAAAGAGCGAGCTCGGGGATCCCACAGGTGTGAAAGGTTTGGTAATGACATGAGAAAAGCCTGGAACTCAGCTTTAACATGTTAATACTTTTTCAGTATCATTTTTTTCACTCTCCCCCTTTATTTCCATGTCATGCACAGGTTTTGGTTTCTTCCTTTTCTTGGGATCCAAGATGAAAGAATAGAGAGAGGTGGGCTTAAAGGAAGCTTATTTGACAAATTAATGTTTTTCAACCAAATACAATTGAAACATTACAGGAATAAAAAAAGGTTGTGCATTTAACAGAATAAAAAATGCATTTAACCTAAAACAATTGGATTCAAACTGAATTGTTTTGTTCTTAAACTTAGAATTGCAGCCGCTGTCTGTATTTGATGTCCATAAAGATCATTTACTTTATTGTTATAACAATTGTGTTGCATATGTTTAATGTTTATAACATTCTGACTTTTTTTATCCTTTGAATTGTAAAGCACATTGTGCTCCTTTGAAATTAAATTGACTATAATTAAGCTGCCTTGAGACGTTTCCCTTTTTAATGAGTACATTTAGGTTTACACAATAGCTCAACGGGTATGCACACTTGTGCATACATGTTGAGCTCACTTAGGAGGAGTTCTGCAGAAATATTGCTAAATAAATGATAACAATGTTGTTGTTTTTAATTGTAGCTATTAAAAAAATGTTTTGGGGAAAATGAAAAAGTACAATATGCATTTAATTATTCAGAGACAAGCCTTCAGAACGGAAGGGAGACGGATTTGATGAAGTTGACATCAAACTGTGTAAATGATGACTTCAAAATGTGTTCACTTTCACAATGACTTAAAATCATAAGACCGCACACATACACACATACACACACACACACACACACACACACACACACACACACACACATATTTTCGAGCGAGCAAAGTCAAAGCTCACGTATCATTTAACATATTTCTCTCCTTCTGGACCATGAGGAAAAACATCTGTTAATCAATCTGGACAAATAGTGACGACAATGAGATAAATAAGGACTGTTGCACTAAAGTGCTTTATTGTTACTGAACTGTATTTTACCTCCTAATATAGACAAGAAGGAATCTGTTAGTGTAAAACTGTTATTTTTCTTTTTAGCAATTTAAAATTCTTAACCCCCTGCTTTCCCCCCTTCCCCCGGGTTTCCTGCCTCAGTTCTCCTGACCACCTCAGTAACGTTCATCAGTAATCCAAGAGCAGAGGGTCTGGTATGGGTTTCATATCAGTCACGTGGATTATCTTCCACCCACACACTGATGCACACGCACACAAACACACAACAACAAAGTCACGTGTATATGGCTGCTTATCCGCTCAGCTGCACTATTACCACCTTTCTGCACACAAATCAATTATCAGTGTTTTTCATACTGTACATACAAATGTTATACACGTCTGATTCTGATTCTGATTTGGTGTGTGTGTGCGTGTGTGCACTTCTTGGGACAGGCACCTGAGGGAATCTGGCGTGTAAACACACAAGGGTGCGTGCCGTGCAGCTTGCCCACACACTCACACACACCCCTTAATCATATGACACACACACACACACACACACACATAGACGCAAAGCCCCAGAGGGCAAGTTGACATCGAACCAGGAACATTAAAAGAGCGAAGCGAGCCTTCCTGCGTACGGGCGTCACACCTTCATCACGCCATGTGTCCTCAGAGTGCAGACACACATGTCGACTGCAGCATATTCATCCAAACGATGAGACACTTTACGATGGAAACAGGGTTGACTAAAATATCGTCACATATCCCAAATAGTGTAGAATGATCCATTCCTAGAGAGGGAGGGGGGATGCAACCCGTCAACGTCCCTTTCACTCTTCCTCGGCTCGTTGGCGGTGTGAACGGCTCCTCTGGCCAGTGGTTTCTTTCTTTCTCACACCGTCCTATTTTTCTCCCCCTCTCCCTCATTAGTTCTCTGAGATTAGCATATTAAACAGTTAATCCCTTTTATTCTCACTTCAGTCTCTCGATTTCTTTTTCTTGCATTTTAACCACAGTGGAAACCCAATAAAGCCCCGGTGAACACATCCAAGCATGCGCTCTGAAACAAACGTGACTTTATTCTGAATTTAGCTCAAGGGAAATGAAGTTCAAGCAGCAAGTGCTAAAGTCGTAACTGTTGACATGGGCAGCAAGCTCTTAATTTAAATCCTGAATGAGAACATATTCTAGTTGGGAATAATGTAAAGTGAATGTGTAATCGGCAGTTAATTTCCTAAGAATTGAAAAAAGAAAATAACTATGTAATGCGGTACTAATTATGACGACAGCGGAGAAGAATTAATGTACATTATTCTATATATTGTTAGTTTAACCTCCCTAAAGCACAGCAGGTCAACTAAACATGAACAAAACTCATTCTACATGTACGGAGACTAAAGAAGTGATAATACATGAAACATATATACATATTTGCTTGGATTTATATGGAGCAGTTATTTCAACTGCTTTTTATAATTACTTCTAAATCAAATTGTTTTTCTCCAGGAAACCTTGATGGGAATTTTCAGGAGGTTATGAACCAGTGAGATGAAGTGGAAAACAAACCGGTTTCCTTTTAGATTATTATATGACATGTTTAATTGTTTTACGGTTTCTTTGATTGTCTGTGCAGGAGAAACAGAACGGAAAGCAACAAGGAAGTCACGTCCTCGAAGGAGAGGAAATGCACCTTTACACAAACACTAACTCTGGCCTGTGTACAGATCGATTAAACGTATCTTTAAAATCTTCTCTTCAGTGTTGAAACTTTGATGTCTACTTGTGTCCACGTGTCCATGGCCCCTCAGAGATCTCTGGGCCTGGGATTGATGGATGTCACAAGATGTTCAAAAGACTTCCTCTTAATGCCTTGAAACTCACCCTCGGAGGAGGAAACCGAGAGTCGAGTGCCCCCCCGCGCTTCGGTGTGTTGTGTGACTGTTTGTGTGCGTGTGCATGTGAGCAGGTAGCCATGCATGGTCGCACACAAACAGAGATCAGCGCCGGCTCTACGCACGACTGCAGCCGAGAAAGGAGCTCTCTCATCACCTCTGTCCTCCCACCAGATCTCTCTTTCTCTTTTTCCTGCGTCCCGTCGACTCTTCCTTTCACCCAGCCTACTTTTCCTGCTCTGTGACTCTTTGACGACTAAATCCTCTCCTGCTCTTACTGCTTGAGAACATTTTCAACATGTGTTAAACCCTAAAGATCATGCACGTTATTCTGTGAAACCACAATAAATGACTCGCTTAAGGCGAAGAAGATAAAGCAAATCAATTTGTTTTTCAGCTCATA
The DNA here is from genome assembly GCF_029220125.1 of Pseudoliparis swirei. Taxonomy (NCBI): domain Eukaryota; kingdom Metazoa; phylum Chordata; class Actinopteri; order Perciformes; family Liparidae; genus Pseudoliparis; species Pseudoliparis swirei. The sequence goes on from NC_079398.1 coordinate 4,781,511, forward strand.
CTTCTCGTCAACTTCTCCACATATCTCTCGATCTTTCTCGATGGCGCTCCAACTGCTTTAATCTCTGGTTTGTCATGGAGGAATGTGAGCCGAGGGATGACAGAGATATGAGGAGCCCGAAGCACGTTTCTCTGCCTGTGCTCCTCACATCGGGATACCGGTGAGCTGTGCACCTGTTACCGTGAAGCCCCGATGTTTCACCAGAAGAGCACCGCTTCCCCTCTCCCAATAACCTCACCTCCTTCTAAACTACTCTCATTTTCCACCCATATTCTGCAAAACATAAAGAAACATATGAAATGCTCCAAGTGGTTGAATAAAAAAATGGAGATTCTAAGATTTCCAAGCGTCTCTCCGCACGACAGACACACAATTGCAAGCGCACAACGTTGTCTGTCGCTTCTCTGTGAGTCTTCTACGAGAAATGCAACATTTAGTAAAATCCTAAAATTATTGAACATTCAAATGTTTTTTAATGAAGTACACATTTAATTATTGTAATTATCGATGATGACTAATTGTATTTGTAGTACTTAAAGTACCCGCTGCTGATAATACTTGAATGCAGCATAATTTGTACATAATTTGTACACTTTTACTCAAGTAACGATCTAAATACTCCTTTCACTGCCGTCAACAGCTTTAATAATGTGGCTGTCGTTGCTGTAGCGTACAGATTAACTCGTGTCCATGTGGATTGTTTGACACTCACTCACGGTTTTGAGAACACCGAGTGTTCCTCTCTGGGCTCTGTCTGCAGCGAGTTTCCCTACGTGATTGGTTGACCTCTGACCTCCTCAGAGTTGTGATACTGTGGTGAATGGTGAGACCTCTTGAGCAGAATCCTGCTGTCACTTTGTTTGGCCTGGACTAGAGAGGCTCCGAGAGTCTGGACAGCCTCTCTAACCCCCCCCCCGCCTCATCAGCCACACAGCTTTTTTTAATATTCCACCCACCAAGCAGCAGCAGCCACTCCCAGAAACTCCACATTGCCCCGAGTGAGGGATGAGGGCCGGGGGGAGGAGGAGAGAAGAGGGGTCCGGGTGTAAGGACGGGTGAGAAGGTGTCAGCAAGAATAGGAAATAACAGCAGATTGATGGTAATGTGGAGAAGAATAGGACAGGAGAGAAAACTGGGAGCTGAGGGAAGGGAGCGGCGGGGCGAGGGGAAGCTCCACGGATACATATGGTGGTTGAATTGCTCAATGATGCATTTCTCTGAGCGCTGCTCGAGGGCAAATGAGTGAACCGAGCAGCGACAAGTGGATTTTAAAGGAAAACGCAGTAAGGAGAGCAATTCCTGCAACTTCATCAAATGAGCACAACACGTGCATTAAGAGTGAAAATACATACGGTTTGCATATCTATATATATGAACAATTACTGTACGTGTCTGATATAGAAATTAAAAGCAAGAGATTTTACATTTTATTTGCTTTGTCTGTCGATTGTATTTGTAATCTTGTGTTTTTAGGTTTGTTCATAACATCAGAATCATTGGGACTACAGATGAAAAATAGCCTCTTGGCTAACTCTGGCACATTTACTGAAATGTTTTTTATTAATGTGCACTGTCCCTTATTAAATAAACCCAATAAAAATGTTTTTAAAAGAGATGGCATTATGATATATTTGCCAATAACCGATAAGGTATAACAGGTATGAATATAAGAACAGTTTGTTTACCCCCGTCAACTCGGCTAAGCTTCTTGTCGGTTTGCACAACATTTTGAGAGAAAAAACATTCTTTTAAGACACATTCTGGGATTTAGAAATGTGAGCTTCTGATTCAAATATTCATGGAGAATGGCAAACATTTTAGCCTCTGAGAAATTCCTTGAATTCTCTCCAAGGACGCCGTAAAGTTCAACCAAGTGGTGTGGTCAAAGAACAGTTCTGGTGTGTGAGGTACTTCTCTATTACTGCCACCTCCACCTGGTCACATATGGGGTTTTTCCTCCAGTACATTTGGAATATAAACCCAATCCAAACACCGAGGAGGAGCGTTTGCTTCAGATAGTGGAAAGTCTCTTGGTGTTTGTCGTCATTCCTTTCTTTTCTGTCTCAGCTGGCTTTTTGTTTTTTGGAGGATTGGCGCGAAAACATCTGATCGAGCCGCTGGAATAACAGCCGCTGGAGAGAATGACACAAGTCGGCTGTCGGTGCTTTCTCACTCCACTAGCTGGCATGCACACTTTCTCTCTCACTCACAACACATCAATCAATCAATCAATCAAACTGTTATTACAGACTCAAGGTCCAGATAGTGCAAAACATTAAAATATCATAAAATACATACAAAACTACAAGTAAAACACAAACATAGAACTACACATGCTTTATACATAGACAGCTGTACCAGTGTCTCCAGAGCTGGGACTGGTATCTGTAGTGCTGGATTTTATATTTGATAAAAAACATGATGATCTCATTTTCTGCGTCATCAACCCGGCAGATAAACTTGTGCATTAAATGTCTTAAAACCGCGTTAAATGTAAATATAAACAAGTCTCTGACACACATAAACACCAGACAAACTGAAGCGGTCCCACGAGACACGCTGATGGCAATCAGAGGGAAACATCTGCAAAGAAACTCTTTAAAAGGAGAGTCAAGATTTAAAGGAACAAAGTCTCCGGTAGAATATTGATTTCATATTGAAACTGGCAACGTCTGATATTTAATAATTGATGACTTTAAAATCTTAGGGCTGCGTGTGAGACTCCAGCAGGTTGACGAGTGAGATCCATCATCAGAATCTGGAGGGAAGATGTTAAAAACACACACACACACACACACACACACACACACACACACACACACACACACACACACACACACACACACACACACACTTGTTGTCCCACCCAAACAGAGACCGGGTTTTGGGTTCATCTCCATATCAGGTTTCATGCTGAACTCCTCAGGCCAGAGGTAGAGACAACTTAACAGTATAGCCTGTGGAGGACGACTCTTATCTGCTGCAACTAACAACTACAAAGAAATGTTGGTAATTGCTCTCAGACGGTTGAAGGAACATTCTCACATCACAGCGTGCTTTACAGAAGTAATAGTCTGACTGTCAAGTGGTTCTAAATCTGCGGCAGCTGAGAAAGCTGCTGATTTAATTAAACAAACTGATTAAAATTGAAGACATGTCAAACTATTTTTCTTGATGAGGAGATAGATATCACGCGTTAAACGTAAAGCTCCAAACGGCCTGAGGTTAGCGTAGCTTAGCTCAGCTGAGCAGAACAGACTGGAAACAGCTGTCCAAAGGTATCAACATCTGCAACCAACCACCTTTTTAAAAGTAATTATTAATTATGATATCTGTTATATCTCATTTGTAAATTAATTGATACAAAAACTTAAGTGTAGAAACAACAAGTTGTTTTACAGTTCTTGTGTGGACGAGTAGAGCCGGCAGAGGCTACACCCTGCCATAAGTAGTGTCGGACATAAACCACTAATTGTCGTTTTTACGTTGAGTATATCTAACATGTTAATTGGTCAGCTGTGGAGCTGCTGTGTGGTTCATGTTCACTGTTTCCAGTCTGTATGCTAAGCTAAGCCAGCTGGCTGTTGGCGATAGCTTCCTATTTAACCTATAGATATGAGCGTGGTATCAATCTTCTCATTTAACTCGTAAACTTTCCCAACATATCAAAACTATTCCTTAATGGGCTAAAACATTTGAAACTAGAACGGGCACTCGGTAGAGCGCATACCTTCGCATATCACAAGATTGGGCATTGAATTGTGAACATTTTGGCATTAGTTGCATGCCAATTGGATAACAATTGACCGCGCTATGGTAAAAATAAGATGTTGACCTTTTCATGACCTTGACCTTGACCTTTGACCCGATCGATCCCAAAATCTAATCAAATGGTCCCCGGGTAATAACCAATCATCCCACCAAATTTCATGCGATTCGGTTTAATACTTTTTGACTTTTTGACAAATACACGGCGATCAAAACATTACCTTCCGCATTTTCAATGCGAAGGTAACAATTCTAATTCATATAGAAAAGTTTAAACACAACCATCTAGTGCAATTTTAAAAAATCGATGAAGAAGAGCATCACGCATCGTGTTTTTAGTAATTAGAATGCCAAAAGAATATCTGCCACGTGATCTCACTCCGCCGCCGCCGCCGCCGCCGCCTTGGGCCATCGACACCCTGGAGAAAAGCGGAGTCAGATATTTGGGTGAAAATTTCCTGCAGGCAGTAATCCTAGATGCCGGTGGAGTGGGTTCACAGCAGATACAGTTCAGCTCATGTTCTCCATAAAGAGACGAGTTATTGGCTTCAACAAGCTGCTCTTTATCTCCCACAGAATAGGACGCTGTTGCATGTAAAAGACAACATGTTCCAGGGTTTCAATTGTTTGCATGAGTCAAATGTGGGTGCATCATTTTTTTCAGTGTGTGTGTGTGTGTGTGTTGCTTTTTGGTTACATACGATCTGTTACACGTCAGCGTGCAGTGTCAGGCAGTGTGTGTGGATGCTCCCTTGCGGGTCAAAGTCAAGTGGAAACTCTAGAAGATGAGGGCAGCAGTGAGCGTCTTTCTCTGGGAAATGACCCTCGATCAGGCCTGTGTGCAGGTGAGATCAATTATCACTCATAAAAGAAGCAGGAAAACACTCCCCACACATCTTTTCCTTTCCCCAACGATAAACATCCCTCTTCCACCCTCCTATTACGCCCCCCCCCCCCCCCCCCTCATTCTTTTCCTCCTCCACCCATCATCCCTCTCTGTCCCTCTTCCTCTATGGATGAGTGGTGATATTCCCGTGGGATAGTGTAGGAGGAGAGCTTTCCAGGGGCTGTTGCTTCATCATCTCAAATAGAGTCGGGAACATGTTCAGACCACCTCACCCCGGCTTCAGTGATGAAACCCTCAGACAGAAACTCTGTTTTTTTTGTTGCAGACATGCCCTCCTTGAACACACATTGTCTTTTTATTTATTTATATAGTGCTGTTTTTCACTGTTCACCATCTCTCTCCTCTTTGATCCAGTATTTTGTTTTTATTTCTGTTATATAGATTATTATATATATTGGTTGAAATATCTACTTTTTAACTACATTGCTCATATAAGAGTTATTCACAGACATTTCTTATTATTATGTCGAAGAAATGTATATATATATATATGTATATATATATATATGTATATATATATATATATAAGTATACGTTTTTTTATGGAAAACATAGATATGTATATATATATATTTATTTATTTATATTTATTTATTTATATATATATATATATATATCCATGTAAGAAAAGAAATAGTGGTCAAATATACAACTTTCTGAATACAGTTTACATTGACTTCTTTCCAGAGAAGTCTTCCCTCTAATTAGAGTGAGAAAAAAAAAAACTTTCCATGTTCACCTGTGATACCTCTCCATAATCTATTTCTCTATCACTCCCTCCCTTTTCCTTTCTTCGTCTTGCGCCCAGTTTCAGTCTACGTGTCTCAGCTCGTCTGAGTTTGAGAGGAACCACGCACTCCTTTCTCCTGCGTGCCCTGCTCAAGGGCTGCAGCAAGGTGCGCCCCGTTGCAGAACAGGGAACAAGGAAGATTGACGTATTGGTGTCCCATCCCTGTGACCTCTGCTTGGTCCACAAGTATGTTGCCATGGAGATACATTAGTCAGTTTTTCCTCGTCTCTTGTGTTTTTTTCTTCATAGAAAGTCCTAAAAAACCTGGAAATTGTTTTGCACTTCAGGTTTCCTCGTCTCAAAGTCAATGGTTATTTTGTATGTATTTTAGTGAGATGCCAGAAATGAGGTCTGTGGTTAATACAAGCTTAAGGGAGTTCAGTGTTTTATTCATGCAATATCTAATACATCATTTACTGTAGTCGTGAATACGGAAGCTTTTACGTTTCTTTAAAAAACCAGAAAGACTCCGGCTCTTTATGCTTGCTCTCATGTGTCCGTCAGGTAGTTTTTTTAGAGCCTATGATTAATGTTTGAATTCTGTCAATCGCATTACGCTGAAAAAAATATTTAAATAGTCTTCACTTGTTGAACATAGCATAAAAGTATTTAAAACAACTTATGTTTGACGCAGGCCTTACTTTCTGCACTAGGCAGGTTAACGTTGTTTGGACCCATGGAAACATCTTCTTCAGACTACATCAACATGGATTTAAATATATTAATTTGAAAATTTGAGAAGATAGCGTAATACTTCTAAACATGCAAAATGCAGAATAGAGTTTAAGGTAGATTATTTAATGGAAAGGGGAAAGTGTAATGTTTAGATATATCAGTTAACCTTTTACAAGTCTTCATTTGAGCCTTATATGAATTAGTTATCTTGTCTGCTACAATACGTGTCCTAGTTATCGTATGAAATGTCAGACTTTTAAGAAGAAACTTACTGAAAGTAATATCTTTAACAATGCCAATGCATAATGGTGTATATGCAGCAGCTCAGAAAAAGACTGATATTCATCCGGCTTACATCCCCTTCCATATAAGAAGAGTAAAAAGCATCTTCTAAAAGGTAAAGAATGTAAACCAATGTCCACAAGTGTGAGATGAGACTGATAACACAAATGAAAAGTCATTATCTGTGTCCATTGTGTCGTATGATTGTACTCATAAACTGTATTTAAACTGCATTGTGAATGACCTGAAACTGAACTGAACAGAGCAGTAAGGTCATTGTCTGCAATTAATTACTGGACTGAACTTTTATTTTGTCTTTTTGAGTCGTATCCGGCAGAGATGCACCTGCTATTGTATGACTTAACCCTCTCCTGAGAGAGAATTCACCTGCTGGTGCAAAGGGGGGAGGAGAGAGGGGTAGGAGGGAGAAAGGAAAGAGAAAATGAATGAGTGTCGGAGGCCGGGAGAGACAGGCATGCCTTCGAGACAAATGCGGCACCCGTTTAAAAAAAAAAATCAGAGGAGAAGTGTGCATGGAAGAATGGAGGAGGTGTGAAGAGATGACAAGGAGATGAGGAGGGTGGAGTGGAAGAGACAGGAAGAAGGGGGAGGAAGGGAGGGAGGGAGGGAGGGAGGAGGGAGGGAGGGAGGCCAACAAGTTTAACCTGAATCTAAAGCTAACAAGATGCCGTGATTGCAAAGCGCTGAAAAAGAAGCATGCAGGCAGCATCTGTACAGACGCACACACACACACACACACACACACACACACACACACACACACACACACATATCTTCACTAAGTCGGTACACTTTTCATGTGTTTGATCAGCACTCATTAGTAAATAGACGGGTTCAGAAGCTCCAGGTTCAGTAGTGGAGGAGATATCTAGAAATGCACAAGTCTTACTAATGAAACATTAAAGTAGAAGTATTCATGTATGCAATGTTTACTATTTCTGATAAATTAATGTACACACAATCTTTTAACGTTTTTTTCTACTTATAATTCCCACATGCCATAAAAAGAGCCTAAAATAAAAAAAAGTATAATTGCACACTCAACTAAATCAATAAACTAAATGATGTACACTCAGTGAGTGCAACATAATTAAAGTAATTAAAAATAAACAATAGATGGTACAGTTGGGAGCCAAAGGGAATAAAGAACATGTTCACCACATCTTTAACACACCGACGCGCACACACACACACACACACGCACACACACGGCAACTCGCTGCGACGCTCAGATGTGTAACGTCTGAGAGCGTCGGGGTCAACAGTTGAGACAGTGTCATCTTACTCTTCTCATCATGAGGGTGAGAAAAGGAAAAGGCTGAACACCATAAGCAGTGTTGAATGTGGGTTCTCACAACATTGTCCATCTCACTGTTTACGAGCTCGGTATCCAGGTTCTGGGTCAACTGCATGACATATCACACTGTAATGTAATTGTTTTTAACCTGTGAGTCTGTGTAAGTGTGTGTGTGCGTGTGTGTGTGTGTGTGTGAATGTGTGTGTGTGTGTGTGTGTAGTCTTAGTAGTCAACATGTAGTCTTTGAGACACCGACTGTAACAGAGACAGGTTTGAGTTCTTTGCCAGGTGTCTGTCTGTCAGACGGCGTAACAACTGTCACGGAAATGTAAAGTTTGAGAGTTTGAAGATATGATATGATGTGATGTGATGTGATATGATTTGATATGATTTGATATGATATGATATGATGTTCCTTTATTTGTCCCACAGTGGGGACATTTCAAAAAATCACATCAGAGCATCAATGAAAATAAATATAAAAAAACACAAAACACAATACTAAAAACTAAATATGCTAATATTAAATATACAGAGGGGAAATAAAGTAAAGTGCTGAGTCCAGCGATCTGCTGCAGTGTGTTGATCGGTGCAGTCCGAGCAAGGGGGCTGAAGTCGGGTGGAGGAAGTGAGGAGAGGCTCTTGGACCGTTCTTTATACCATTGGTGAAAATTGGTGTTCGCTGGAGTGTGGAAGCAGAATTCCAGAGTCATAATGCATCACGAAGAAGTAAACAACTATGCGATGCATCGACTGAAGCCTTAAGTCATTATAATTTGTCTTGACACATATTGTTGTCAGTTCTCTGGAATTCTTACATTATCAGAAATAATAAATTACGCTATACAATTATATATATATATTTATATAATGATATATATATATATTTATATGTATATATATATATATATTATCTTATAATTCTTAAAGATGATGTACAAGCACAAATTATATTCTCAGTCCATTTTATTTATCTCACAAATTACAAAGGTTCCACAATAAACAGAAATAACAAATGCTAGCTTGGGGAAAGATATTTGCAATATAATAGGGGAAATGTTTGCAAAAATATCTATGTATTTTTTAAGTATGGAATCAGAGAAGTCAAGGAACCTCCCGGTGCTTCCAAAATTGTAAGTTTGTGTGTCAATGGAAATAATTAATTTCTAATTCGTTGTAGGGGAATAATTACCTTTTTCTATGATGTCTGAACATTATCATCTTCAATTGAACCTGAAGAAAGAACAAAACAATGTGTGTGTGTTAATAAATTAAACCATTTAATATTCATAAAACAATCCCCTTTTCATTTTAAAATAGGGCTTTGTGATACATGACATATGACTGCCACATGATGTAAATGACTTTATAAAGCGACCACAAACTAAAAGAAAATATATGATTCCAATGTGTATCCTGGTTATTCATGACGTCCGCTCCGTCCGCTCTTCGGTGGAAGCGAGGCAGAAGTGTCATGCAGACCGTTTGTGACCTTTCATGCAACAGAAGTCCAAAATTACATTAATCAGCACGCGGTAATTCTCGTCTCACGCACAATAGCCGGTTATGACACTGAGAACAACCGGCGACCGCGCTCAGGGCCACGGGGAGGTAAAATGGACAGATTATTATCTCGTTTATCAGAGTTTGGGTTGATTCAGTTCACTAAAAATTGATTTTCTAACAGAACTGGGAACATATTTTTCTCATGAAAAGGGCTGAGGGCCAGCATAACAGAGCATCCTAGTGATATAATTAATATAGATATCTTTTTTACTGGTGAAATAAAGTGTGCACTGGCTTTAAATCTGGCATCCAGGAATTCATGTATCACTAACCATTTCAAAAAGAACATTCTAATCATAAGGAGGTGTTTTACAATAACACATTTTGCATCCAAGCATTCGACCAAATACTATTTTTGGACACTCATGAAACTAGAATACAAACGCATGAACTTTTGCTCATTGTTGGATATTTATTTTCCGCTGTTTGTGATATTCGTGTTATCACAGAAGTCTTTCTGTCGCACTCGTCTCGCACAGTGTCATCGAAACCAGAGTTCTGGAGGAATGCCCAGAAATCACAATAGTAGGGGTTGCCTTATTAATGCAATGAGCATTACACCCACAGTCGCAAGCTGAGCTCCACTCTTTATTATCATCTTGTCATTGTCACGTCGGGAGTCACCGCTAGAAATGTTCCCGACAGGCCCGGACCTGCAGAGCGTTTAGGAAAAGCCGGCTCTGCCACCGCCGCTTTATAACATGTTCACATTCCTCGACATGTTGGAGTTTCAACTCAACTCCGATGACTTCCTGTTGCACGGTGCCATGTCGTAATGAATGCATCTCCTTCATTCCCTGTTCCTAACGTACGAGCATTCCTGAGTTATTACAAATGGATGCTGGTCTGTTTGGTTTCTAAAACAGACCTGGCAGTTAATATATACGCAACGTCGTGCTCGTCGCTAACGTTCGTGCATTCCTCGGGAGACGGTGGACGGCGCCCACGTACCACAAGCAACTGCGTGGTAGAAGGGACACACAAATAAGATTGTGTTGATAGTAAACTGAAAGTAGTTATGAAATACATCCTCTTTTACGGGAGGGTGTTGAGAAAAAACATTCCTGTTTTTCGGGTCGCCAAAAGGTGTTGAAGGGGAAACATTTTAATTACAGTAGGCCTTCGCATTAAGTGGAAAAAGCTCCTCGACTATTCTGTGAATCACAGTTTGCAACAAACATTCTCTTTGGCACAAGATGTCTAAAAGTTCAAGAAATTCAAAAGATGTCAAGGGAAACATTTCCAAGCGAAAATCCTGTGACTCCATTTTCTTTCCTTTGTACCCGACACAGAAGAAAGGTGGATTTTATTGGAACTAAAACTATGAGTCAACTCAATGAATACCTCAGAGGGCGTTACAATCTGTACACATACGTTAGTTGCATCTTTAGTATATATATGTAAATATGCTATTAGTGTCTGGTTTTCCTCATCGTTTATGTTAATAAACAGAAATCGTCATGTGAGCTCTCGGATTTAGGATTAGTTGATTATAAAATGATAATAATCGGTGAATTAATTGATGATGAAAAACAAATTGAAATATCTGGTTGATTAATCTCTAAAATGATTTAACAAAAAACAATCAGTTACAATTCTGAAAGACTTTCATGTGTTTATCAAACATCTGAGTTGTTGTAACATTGTGCAACAAGTGTGTTTGAGACGTTTGACCTCAGCGGCGCCCTAGAGGTCACTCTATCCTCTTTTCCTGCACATCGGGTCTCCGTAGAGTAAACACACATTATTCTACTCCCACTATTTCATTCACGCATCCATCCACACATCAGCCTGTTAATCCATTCATCTAACCTCAGGGCCTTTCTAAGCTGTCTCATAGGGACACACAGACACGCACAAACACACACACACGCACACACACACACACACACACACACACACACACACACACACACACACACACAGGTAGCCGTGAACTGGTCCGTCCACTATGCAGAATGAGCTGATGGCCTCGAGAAGGGACACACCTTTACTTACCAAAAGACGCACAACCCGGCAGGAACTAAAGACCATAACAAAACCTGCCATTTATAATAAAGGATGATGAATAGTCATATTGTTTATGAGTCACAGTGTGTGTGTGATAACATAGATGCTTTGTGGAGCATTTGCATATTTAATGACATCAAAGAACATTAGAAGCGATTTATTGATGATATGTGTCTGTTAATTGTATTAGAAAAACCATAAGAGCGTCTTTCAAATGATTCTTTCTGTTTGTCATTGTGATGTCAGGCCTTGTCGCATTGTGTTTTGGTGAATCCACCATGAACAAGTCTTTATTGATAATAAACAATACAATTATACTGAAGTGACAATACAATGACACGATATCAGTAAGTGGATGATATGCTTTATGTGTGTGTGTGGACACCCACCTATGACTTTAGAGTAGAGACTGTGTCTGTCCCACGGCCACTTCAATTAACCTTCCTCTTGTGTTAGGGTCGGCACCGACCCGTTTTAGGTTTTAAATGCAAAAAAGAACCACATACATTTGTTTATTTTCATCAAGGCTTTTTGACTTTGTCAGGAACCTCTATTTCAACAAAATAAAACAAAAACATTTTGTTTCACTAAATTATAAAATGCTCTGGTTGAAATTATGACCTTTGTGTTGTTAGGGTCGGTTTCGACCCGGTTATAAAAATAAGATTATAAAGCAATAATTAGAGCCAAAACTGAAATCATAAGTGCACTGTCAGCCAACACAGTTTCAGCCAGCTCCTCCCCCAATCATGGGAGCCTTAGGGGATTCTCATTTTGCATTGTTCTCTACAGAATCTACAGATTTACACAGGCAAAGCTGCGAGTGGCATCCCTGAGAAAAACCAAGGAAAACGTGTGGTCCTCGATATGACTACTGGACTGCAGGGTCACAATATCACTTGTGACAATTTCTTTACCAGCTATGACTCAGGCCACCTGATTCTAAAAGAAAGAGGTGTGAGGTCTGCCCAAGCAAGACACACGTATTGTGCTTCAACTGCAAGAAATATCTCTGCAAAGAACACAATAAAAGTGTCACTTTTTGCCACACATGCATCTAAACACATACATACACATGCAAGTTCTTGCACACAGAGACTTTTACTCTGATTGAGTTTTTGTTTGTTTTGGAACTAGTAATTGATTTCTATTGGTTTGATTTGCTTGATTGGTTGTTTGTTTGACCTTGCAAATCTATATTTTGTGTTATGACTTGGTCTGCTTTTTATTTTGTGTTTGTATTGAAGTTCTATTGCTGAAAAAAATACTTTTTAGCCTTTTTCTTGAAGTAAATATATATGGGTCGAAATTGACCCTAACACCATAAATGTTACTATCGTTAATAATATTAAAATAAAAAAATAAATATAACAAATTTATTTCAGAGATGTGTTCTAATACCCCTCAGTAATAGTCAAGTAACACAACAACCCTTTATTTATTTAAATGATTCTCTTGAGGTTCATTTTACCATTTTTTAAATTGAAATATGATATACTGACAAAGAAAAGGCCCAGAAGCCCACACCAAAAATATTAAAACCAATATTTTCATGGATAAGGAAGCCTAACAAGGTAACCAAGAGATGAGAAACAAATTGGATGATAGATCATTGTTGTTGGTGTATTTTACAGCTGATTTAAGACACGGGTCGGCACCGACCCGCTAACATAAGAGATGGTAACAGAAAGCTAACACAGGAGGAAGGTTAAATAAATCAAAAGTAAGCAGAAGAGGAGTCGTACACAACAACCTTATACAAGTTAACACCATTATTTCAGCAGTGCAACAAAACAGGTCTATTAAATGTGGTCTCCTAAATATTCGATCTCTGTCATCTAAAGCTGTGTTACTAAATGATTTAATATCAGATAATCACATTGATTTATGTTGCCTAACTGAAACCTGGCTGAGCCATGAAGAATATGTCTGCCTGAATGAATCGACTCCTCCAAGTCATATTAATACTCACATTCCTCGAGGCACCGGTCGAGGAGGTGGAGTAGCAGCCATCTTTGAATCGAGCCTATTAATTAATCCTCAACCAAAATTACACTACACCTCATTTGAAAGCCTTGTTCTTAGTCTTTCACATCCAACCTGGAAAACACTACAGCCAATTCGATTTGTGATTCTGTACCGGCCACCAGGTCCATATTCAGAGTTTATATCTGAATTCTCAGAATTGATATCAAGTTTGGTTCTTAAAACTGATAAAGTTATTATTGTTGGAGATTTTAATATCCATGTGGATGTTGATAATGATTGCCTTAGTGCTGCATTCATCTCCTTGTTGGACAAGATTGGCTTCTGTCAGAGAGTGCAGAAACCCACTCACAGCTTTGGCCACACGCTTGATCTTGTTCTTACTTATGGCGTTGACATTGAGCATTTGAACGTCTTCCCACAGAATCCTCTTCTGTCAGACCACAACCTCATAACTTTTGAATTTATACTACCGGAGTGTACTCCGTTAGTCAAAAGTTTCTACACCAGATGTCTAACTGACAGTGCTGTAGCTAAATTTAAAGAAGCGATTCCTTCTGTATTTGATTCGATACCACGTCTCAATATAACAGAGGACTCCTGGTCTAACTTTAGTCCGTCCCAGATTGATCATCTTGTTGACAGTGCCACAGGCTCTCTGAGAATGACACTGGACTCGATAGCCCTCTGAAGAAGAAGACAGTGAGGAAGAGGAGGTTTGCTCCCTGGTATAACCCTCAGACCCGCAAACTGAAGCAAACGTCACGAAAGCTTGAACGCATATGGCGTTCAACTAATCTCGAAGAATCCCGCTTAGTTTGGCGAGATAGTCTTAAAACATATAAGAAGGCCCTCCGTAATGCCAGAGCAGCCTATTACTCATCAGTAATAGAAAAAAATAAAGACAACCCCAGGTTTCTCTTCAGCACTGTAGCCAGGCTGACAGAGAGTCACAGCTCTGTGGAGCCGAGCATTCCTATAAACCTTAGTGGTAATGACTTTATGAACTTCTTTAATGAAAAGATTTTAACTATTAGGGACAAGATTAATATTCTCTTGCCCATAACCAGTGCCAATCTGTCCTCAAGTGGAATGGCCTTGAAACCGCTGTATGCCCTGGTGTATATTTGGAGGGCTTTTCTCCCATCAACCGTGACCAATTATCTTCAACGGTTTCTACTTCGAACACGTCTACCTGTCTCTTGGACCCCATCCCGACGAGGCTGCTTAAAGACGTTTTGCCTTTAATTGGCGGCTCTCTATTAGATATTATCAATGTGTCTCTGCTAACAGGCCACGTACCACACTCCTTCAAAGTGGCTGTTATTAAACCTCTCCTGAAGAAGCCCACTCTGGATCCAGAGGTGTTGGCTAACTACAGACCGATCTCTAACCTCCCCTTCCTCTTCAAGATCCTTGAGAAAGTGGTCGCAAATCAGTTGTGCGACTTTCTACATCATAATTGTTTATTTGAGAAATTTCAATCAGGATTTAGAAAACATCACAGCACCGAGACAGCACTGGTGAAAATTACAAATGACCTCTTAATGGCAGCAGATAAAGGACTCCTCTCTGTCCTGGTCTTGTTAGACCTTAGTGCTGCATTCGACACCATTGACCATGACATCCTGTTACAGAGACTGGAGCAGTCGATTGGCATTTCAGGCACGGCACTAATTTGGTTTAAATCCTATTTATCAGATCGATCTCAGTTTGTATTTGTAAACGATGACGCCTCGATAACCACCAACGTTAATCACGGAGTTCCACAAGGTTCTGTGCTTGGACCAATTTTATTTACCTTATACATGCTTCCTTTGGGCAATATTATCAGGAAACACTCCATAAACTTTCATTGTTATGCAGATGATGCTCAATTATATTTATCGATAAAACCAGAGGAGAGCAACCAACTCGGTAAAATTCAAGCATGTCTTAAAGACATAAAAACATGGATGACCTGCAACTTCTTGATGTTAAACTCAGACAAAACCGAAGTAATTTTAATCGGCCCTGAGCACCTCAGAGATCAATTATCTGGTGATGTGGATTCTGTAGACAGCATTGCCCTGGCATCCAACACCACTGTAAAGAATCTTGGCGTTATCTTTGATCGGGACTTGTCCTTTAACTCCCACGTAAAGCAAATCTCAAGGACTGCATTCTTTCATCTACGTAATATTTCAAAATCAGGCACATCTTGTCTCAAAAGATGCAGAAAAATTGGTTCACGTTCGTTACTTGAGACTGGATTACTGCAACTCCTTATTATCAGGCTGCTCTAATAAATCTCTTAGGTCCCTCCAGTTGATCCAGAATGCTGCAGCTCGTGTTCTCACTAAAACTAAGAAAAGAGATCACATCACTCCTGCACTAGCTGCTCTGCACTGGCTCCCAGTAAAATCAAGAATCACTTTTAAAATTCTTCTCTTAACGTACAAAGCCTTGATTGGTGATGCACCATCATATCTTAAGGAGCTTGTAGTACCATATTGCCCACTAGAGAGCTACGCTCACTAAATGCGGGACTACTTGTAGTTCCTAGAGTCTTAAAAAGTAGAATGGGAGCCAGAGCCTTTAGTTATCAAGCTCCTCTTTATGGAACCAGCTTCCAATTTCAGTCCGGGAGGCAGACACAGTCACCTCGTTTAAGAGTAGACTTAAGACCTTCCTCTTTGACAGAGCTTATAGTTAGGGCTGAATCAGGTTCACCTGGTCCAGCCCCTTGATATGCTGCTATAGGCTTATAGCTGCCGGGGACGTTAGGATGCACTGAGTACCTATCTCCTCTTTTTTCTCTCCTTAAGGATGAATTTTCATCTCTCAATCACACGTTACTAACTCTGCTTTCTCCCCGCAGTCCTTTTGACTTCACGTCTCATGGGGTCATCGGACCCTATGAGACGGCATAGATCCTATCTGCCTGATGGATCGTCTGGGTCGTGGAATTCCTGCTCCTGACTACGCCACTGTCCTGTTGAGACTCCGCCCACTGTTGAGACTCCCCCTCCTCCTCCCCACCGCCATCTGCCTGATGGATCGTGGAGGTCTCCATCGTGGAATATGCCTACTATGAACTATTCATACACTCTGTCATATTCATTGAATGTATTTTAACTCTAAATCTGTCCTTCTGTACACATTACATCTATTGCATCTGCCCATCCTGGAGAGGGATCCTCCTCTGTTGCTCTCCTGAAGGTTTCTTCCCTTTTTTTCCCCCTGAAGGGTTATTTGGGAGTTTTTCCTGGTCCGATGTGAGGTTTTGGGGCAGGGAAGTCTATGTGTACAGATTGTAAAGCACTCCGAGACAAATTTGTAATTTGTGAAATTGGGCTATACAAATAAACTGAATTGAATTGAATTGAATGTGTCCTCACTGCAGTTCAATTGTCTGTTCACTTTCAACATATTGTATTTAGATTATTTGTTAACATTTAATTTGCTATTTTCCTATACTTCCAGTTTATTCTATATATTTTGAGAACAGCATTTGTACTTCATATGAGGCAACGCCGTAGAAAACAACATTAACCTGTTTACCACGAACCTGTTAACACCTCGAGGTGTTAACAGGTTCGCCGCCCCCCCCCAAACCTATAATCAATGTCTGTTGGATGCATGTTTATGCAGCATAGCAACAAGTCTCATTCCAACCAACCGTGGGCTTTATGAAACGAGGTCGGGAGGAAAGAGAGGAGTTGATGTCTGAGTGACACGCTGGCTTCCTGTGTATCAGGGGCCAACTTATAATAATCAATTCAATTCACTTCAGTTTATTTGTAGAGCCCATTTTCACAAATTACAAATTCCCCTCAGAGTGCTTTACAATCTGTACACATAGACATCCCTGACCTTTGACCTTTGACCTCACATCGGATCAGGAACTCCCAAACAACCCTTCAGGGTAAAAGGTCAGACCCCTTGAGGAGAGAACAGAGGAGGATCCCTCTCCAGGATGGACAGGTGTCATAGATGTCATGTGACCAGAAGGAATCATTACACACACATTAAAACACAGGAACAACACAATGAAGATGACAGAGTGGATGAAGAGTTGGTAGTCGGCATATTCCACCATCCAGACCTCCACCATCCATCAGGTGGAGGTAGAGAGGAGGAGTGGGCGGAGCCTCAGCAGGGCCGTGTCGTAGTTGGTAGTCGGCATATTCCACGAATATAAAATATGAGCTGCTGTTGTGACCAGACATTCAACTCTCTGATGTCGTCGGGCAGAGAGACACAACACAGAGAAGCAGTATTTAGTTTGTATTTATCTGCTACAACTCTCAGTTCTTTAAATCGGGGTTTAAGATTTTTCTTAATGAATTAGCAATTGTTATTTATATTTTGCGCTGAAGAATCGCTGCACTGTTATGTGTGATGATCTATCTTATTCTTAATCCTATTAATGTGTGTTTTTGTATTGCCTTGTTTTTCTTGTGTATTCTAGTTTTAATGGCTTTTTTTGTTGCCTTGGAAAAAAAGCAAAATAAATAAACTTGCCTTAATCAACAGAAGTGTTCTTCTAAATAACAAGCAAGACCTTCGTGTAATCCATTTAGAGAATCCAATAGGACACAAACACACACTTCACTTGTATATGAAGCGCTCCGGTATTTACAGTGTCAGATGATTGCAGGCTAAAAAAATGAAATCTAAATGCCAATCGAAGATCAAATGACAGCGGAGAATCTGAATGTGTTGGCTTTGATTTGTGAACAATGGGACAAGCTGACAGTGCCCTCTGTGGTCTTTTACTCCCTCCGCTGGTTCGCCAAGGAAACACAAAGAGCACATGTGGTTTCAGGGTTGGTTTCAAAAATCAAATTCAAATCAAATTCAACTCAAATTCCCCTCATATCAAGTTCATGTTATCAATTTAACACCTGAGACCTGAGTTAAATTTTGCCGATTAAAAAAGCAGTGACGCACAAAGAACCTAAAACACTGCTTGCTGGTGTCCCTCAGCTAACCGCACTTTGCATATATCTGTTGGCATATTGCACGTGGAAGCAATGAGTCATGATTGATAATGTCTTCTTTCACAATACGAAGAACAAATGTACCCATCTTAGCTAACACCCTGTATTGACCTAGCTACGTTGTTTCAGTGTGTTGCTGTCATCCTGTTTTCTTACTGTGTCCCATCATGCCAACAACACACAGAAGAAAAGAAAAACACACCAGTGTTTGTCAGGATTATAATATGACGACAGTCATTATTGAATCGTGAGTCATGATTATCCTTTTAAGTGAAACTTGTTTTAGAGATTAATGTGAATGAATATCTAAAGTGTCACCATACTCAGGAACATGTGATCTGGTTGTAATGGATAGAAAAGAAAATACTGATTATCATAACAATTTTTTTAAAAGTTGAGATATATCCTATAGGTCTATCTGATGACACCAGGGCAGGGCTCTAGATGAGACCTAATAATGTACCGTCATTGTAGGACTAAATATATATAGTATCAATATCTACCGCCTCGGCCTTCATGTTGTTGGATCAACACCAGCTCGATGGCGACCCTACTGGCCTCGTGTGGTACTGCAGGCTCAAACTCGACGCCAACAAACAAGGAAATGCGTGAAAAACGGAGACACGTGTGAGGAAGTATATTCGTCCTTTGCTGGCCTTTCAAAAATACTAACACGAGCTATAAGTTATGTTACACGAATGATGGATTTGTATATAATAAGCTCGTCGCTCTCCAGCGGCACGTGACTCGTGCGTAACCGTCGTGCGTCAGAAGCGTCGCCAGAAACAGGTGGAATCCAATCCGGAAGTGAGATGCTCCCCGTCCCGAAGATGGTGTCCGGCTCATCGTAACGCCGGATAAACAGGAGCATATGAGTGATAAACACAATGCCACAGCGACGTGAGACAATAGATAGTGTTTGAATGAATCGCGTGGCTCTGGAGGCGAAGAGGATGCCTCTCCTCAGAGCCGACGGAGGCTCCTACACGGTAAGACAACATATGGCGCTTTACGTCTCAAACCTTTGTTATTGTTGACCTGCTTCCTCCCGTAGCCGGTGTTCAACCGTACATGTAAAAAATATGCATTATGTTTCTGAATTATGTGTCACAACTTCAATAGTGTGGCAAAACGTGTAGTGCGCGCGCCTCGATGCATATAGGTTTATTGACATCCTCATAACATGTTTGACGTATAATCATATTCTATAATTCTCTCTGTCTTTCTACTTTAGGACAACCTCATTGGAACATTGCTTGCTATTTTTGGGAATGTGCTTATCAGCATCTCCTTAAGCATTCAGGTATCTGTCCTCCACAAACACGTCCTGCAATGTTATTCAACTCAATTCACATTATTTGTAGAGCCCATTTTCACAAGTTACATATTTGCCTGGAATAGTTCAGTGTCTCAGTGTCCTCACAGCATCAGGGACATCGTGTACAGTTAATCACTTTCGAGCGTGGCTGTTATATCATATCAACTTGGCTAAAACAATATACAATTATCCCTGACATTGATGTTTGTGTATTTTTTGTGTGTATTTTATTTTATTCAGTCAATCAAATTAAATACAATACAATATTATTCTATATAATATACAAAACAGAAAGACTGAAAAGGTATAGGTAGAAGCAAAAAATGCTTATATATTCCTATCCTAAATTAATATCAAATAAATCAGAAAATTAATATAAAATAAAGAAAAAATAACAGAAAATTAAAAAAGAAAAACAATATATATATATGTACACATACATACAGACATACTTCCACATACATCTTCCATATAAATACATTTCAATCACACTTATAACCCTCAAGAATTGCTTTATAAATAATTCCCTTGAAAACCCAAAAGGAGTTCACCATTCTTACATCCATTTCAACATTATTCCATAATTGGACTCCTACAACAGAAGTACATCTTCTTTTAATCCCTTTTTCAGCCTTTCCCTATTGTCCATCCTGTCTTTACATATAATGTACAATATCTCTACTGCTAAATAGTTTGTCCTCCATTGTTTGGCGTAAGCATACTTGCACGCTTGCTCCGGTTGAGCTGAGTCGACTGTGTTTCCTCCCGTCTGCTCCCTGCATGCCTCTCGTGTGCAGAAATACAGCCATGTGAAGTTAGCGGGAACCAAGGACCTGCGCGCGTTCTACCGCACCAAGTCCTGGTGGAGTGGGTTCGTCCTGCTGTGTCTCGGGGAAGGAGCCAACTTTGTTTCCTACGCCTTCGCCCCCCTCGCTCTCGTCGCCACTCTAAACGCCGTGTCCATCCTGAGTGAGTATCTGGTATTGGAGTTGTTTATAGATCCATGTCGATTTGGTGGATTTATGATGACAATCTCGCTGAGAAATGGAGTCTTCTGAATTTGATGCATGCGACTGATTGAAAGGGTCATTTTTAATGGCGTCTGTCTTTTTGCTTTCTTTGTTTTCAGCCAGCTCGATTCTGGGTCTCATTTTTCTGCGAGAGAAATTGAAGCCGCGGGACTTTGCGAGTAAGTTGCCCTGTGCGTGTGAAACCGGAGACACTCGTGCAATTATCATGGAATCTGTGTCTGTATGCAAATGTTACTCAAACTCCCGACAAACATCTCACTGCCTGCACTTACAGTATAATGCATGAAATAACACAGTCAACAAAGTGTGTTCATGGACAGGCCGTATTTAGTTGAAAAACGCAAATTTGTAAGACCACATTAAAGAAAACTAGTAAAAAAAGGGACTCTTTGTTGACTTTCAACGTGATGCCGATGGGTCTTTCTACTTTATCAAGATGTACCAAATGTCCGGACACATTTCCTTCGCCTCTTGTGATTGAATGCACGTCATTGGTTTGCTCTGTGTGGTTTCAGAGCGCTATGGGCTGTCCTTCCTGGGCTATTTTCTCACCTTAGGTGGAACATACCTCTTTGTAGCATTTGGACCAAACTCTCATGAAAAACTCAAAGCAGAGAACATCGTGGCACACCTGATAGGATGGCCGGTTCTCTTGTATATGGTAAGGTGTTTTCTTCTACTTCCCTTCCACAGTTACAGTGTTAAAATAACAGTCTTTTCAGATTCACAGTATTACATGTCACAAATTTGCTTTAACCATGTTGTACTCTTCTTCCGCCATAATATTGATGTCGGTGGCTTTGAAGATATTCACGGTTATCTTGATCCACAAGAAAATCCTATGTTGTGCACAAATGAGTCATATTAGGTGGAATGCCATTTACCAGTACGTGTCATCTTTTAATGGGGTTGTGATAAAATAATAATATTTCGATAACATTTAAATCCATCTTACAGAGGTTTGAATAGGATATATGGTGACACCCTGAATGGCTGGTGGATCAGTTGCAAACATTGCATCATTATTTACTTTTCCTAGGGCTCTAAAACGAGTAATACATTTCCCCAAACAGCGGCTACACATAGACCCACGTCGACACTGACAGAGAGACACTCGGTGGGAGATTTCCTTTTACAACGCCACAAGCTGCAGCAATAGAAACTACCTTGAAATCTCCTGTCAGTCTCAATCATAATTAAAAACGGGTCTTCCTCTTTTGGGACAAATGGTTTTCTACAAACTCGTTTTGACCGCAGCTGATTTCTCATCCTTATCGACCCGTGTCGTCGTCTCACAAATATTGGTCCCCGGCTGTAATCTGGCAATGACTGCAGTGCTTCCTGTTTTTTTACATTTTTTAAAATCAATGTTGTGTTTTTTATTGCTATCCTCCACATGGAAGAAAAGAAATACACATCAGTGTTTGTCAGGATTATAATATGACGACAGTCATTATTGAATCATGATTCATTATTATCCTTTGAAGTGAAGATTGTTTCAGAGACTAATGTGAATAAATATCTAAAGTGTCACCATACTCAGGAACATGTAATCTGGTTGTAATGGATAGAAAAGACAATACTGATTATAATAATAAAAAAATAAAAATGTCCTATGGGTCTAGCTGATGACACCAGGGCAGGGCTCTAGATGAGACCTAATAATGTACCGTCATTGTAGGACTAAATATATATAGTATCAATATCTACCGCCTCGGCATTCATGTTGTTGGATCAACACCAGCCGGCTGTAATCTGACAATGACGGCAGTGCTTCCTGTTTAAAAAAAGAAGAAGTTATATCCATGTTGTGTTTCTTCTTGCTCTCCTGCTCATTGACAGCTCCTGGAGATCATCACGTTCTGCCTGCTCTTATACTTCTACAAGCAGCGCCACGCTAACTACCTCATTGTTATTCTGATGCTGGCCGCGCTGCTGAGTGAGTGTCTGGTATCCAAGACCGTCAATTTTCTACAATTTACATGGTCACGCTATTGCCATACTGTGTTATACACGACCGCAGTTTTTTTTGTTTTTTTTAAATGTTCAATATGCACCTACAGCTTTCTCATTTGTTGTGTGTTTATCTGTGTTTCTTTTCTTTTTCTTTGGGGTACAGGCTCAGCCACAGTCATCACGGTGAAGGCGGTGTCGGGCATGCTGGTTCTCACCATCGAGGGCGCCATGCAGCTCGACTACCCCATCTTCAGCATCATGTTCGTCTCCATGGTGGCTTCGGTGATCTTCCAGGCCAAGTACGTGACGGGAACACGGTGGACGGCGGGGATCTGCAGAAAAGTGTCCCTATTAGCTTGGTGGCTGCAGTTGGCCGCCGTGGTCAATAGGGTCGCGACGTTAAAGGAATACTTCACCTGTTTGTATATCAGGTTGCCTTGAATTCTTAAGGAAAACTTTTAGTTTTGATGTTGAACGGAGAATCAAGAAACGGGACCGTCGATTGAAGTTTGGGGTCTGAATTTAACGACAGCAAAAGCAGCTTTCACAATGTGTGCGGTGCAAGTCTCATTCATGCAGTCATATTCTCATATTCTCCTAAAAACATGCATCTTTGCTAACGCCTTACTATTTAAAACACGTCTGCCTTAGCAGTCTCACGCTTGCACATGCCCAAGGATTGTAAATAGTCGTGTTTTTAGCAAATATTACTGAGTACACAACCGGATGAATGAGACTTGGATTATTAGCTCCCCATTTAATTCAATTCATCAAGACTTTTCTGTTCATTATTCTTTTACGTGTGTGTTTTTCGTTTTAGATTTCTCTCCCAAGCTTGTAAGGTGTATGACCCCTCTCAGATTGCCGGTCTCAACTACATCCTCTCCACCGTCTTCGCCGTAGTTGCTGGTGAGTTCTGTGATTCTTAACAAGTCGTCTTCAAACAAGCGAGTTATGACCGATGGATGCAAGTCACTGCCTGCTATGCTCCTCCTCCTCCTCACCTTTTTAGAGCCATTTAAAGGTTTCTTCTGTTCTGGTTTTCAGGCGCTGTGTATTACGTAGAGTTCAAGAACGAGGACGTTCTTCACATCTCAATGTTTTTGTTGGGGTGAGTCCATTATCGGCATTTATAACAAAGACATGTTGACATTGTCACAACAGGAAAAAGCACTCGTGTAAATAATCAAATCAATGATGGACACATTTTATTTAGCTTCCCCTGTTTCAGGGTCCTGATATTGTGCATTACTAATGATGACCTGTGCTTTTCCTGCCAAAGTAAAAGTGTCTGCTGTAAGAAAGACCTGTGACATTACTTGTAAATACCATAGCTGAACAATATTACACTCAGAAGACAGACATTCGATATAATAATATCCTGTGTCGACTTTCTGTGAATTGGAATACTGACGGATGTGTTGTGCTTTGTACAGATCTGCTTTCTCTTTCCTCGGGGTCTTTATCATCACCAAGAACAGGAAAAGGATCAAGACCTTTGAGCCCTATGTCACGATGGATATGGTTACTGGTTTGTACAAACTTTACATAAATACAGAAAATTGGATCTCTCTTGTTTTTGTGTGTTTTTTTTTACACATCTTGTGTACAACCAAACACACGAGTGTGGCTTCAGCAGACAACACGGAGCACATCTGTAATAATGACAGTGTACTCAAATCGTTTTAAGTGTTTGGTTATCTTTGATTACAATTTGAAATGTGTTTTACTTTTGAACTCTGCATCATGGTTTATTTGTAATAAACCTCACATATCGTCGTTCTAACCTGCAGTGCCTCGCTGGAATCTTGTCCTACCTGTTCTTTCCATCACCAGGTATCCCGACTATTCATGACGAGGGCCTTTTCGTTCAGCCGGAGATCAATGGGGCTTTCTCCTACGGGGCTCTGGTCAACAACGATGGCGTGGCCCCCGCGGCGCTCGCCGTCAACCGGAAACGACCACCGGCGGACTCGATGTCCACTGAACCATCTTCTGGCCCCCCTGACCTGAAAGAAGATTAAAGTATTTTGATTGGGGGTTCTTTCTCCTCTTTTTAACTATAAACGATATTCAAGGACCTTGAAAGATCAAGATAAGTTCAGTTCTTTTCACAATTACACAACCTCCAGCTCTGAAGGGGGGAGTCTGCTGGGAGTTTAACTTTTTCCGTACACTCCTCTCCACCTGCTTTCCTTTTGGATATCTCTGAACCGAAACGTGACCTTGAGAAGCGTTGCATTATTTGAGAAGATGTCAGCTGTATTTAAATGAACGGAAGAAACCGGAAGCTGCTGGACGTTGTCGTGGATTCACGATGAGACGACGGCGGAGATGGCGTTGTGCCTTGGAGCTTCCCCTACTTCTCACTTCCATGACTGTTAAGCAATTAAGTGCTCATTAATAAGTGTTTGAAGCGATCTGTTCTTCCATTGAGGATGATGAAGATACTCCTCCAAAGATATACAATGTTGTTCCAGACTTGCCAAGGAGCATTGTGACTTTAAATATCTGCCTCGGACTCTCTCTGAAACGAGTGGTTTTCACTCCATAATGTTGCCTCTTGTTCTCTGAATTGCATTGTTTCGATATTTTTCCCGACGGGACCAAAAGTGGATGCACATTTTCTAATTTATTGTCATGTATTTATTAATGTTCATGTTAGCTTTTAGTGTGCCTTTAAAAAAATCTCTACCCCGGATTAATTACTGTAAGAGGGCACATGACCCAGGTAGGTGAGTGAAGCATCACTGTAGCAGTTATGAAACAAAAGCAATTGTAATATGTCAATACCTATTGGAATAACAATGTAAAACCTTTGAAAAGAGAGGTGATAATAACACTTTGACTCAAACAGAGGGAAGCATCTTGTATTAACTGATAAAGATGAGATGTTCACTGTACTCAAACATGTCAACATTTAGTTTGGGCCAAAATTGTGTTTGTCACCTTTTAAGCTGACGTAATACAGCCATGGTACCGGTTTTATAATCACATTTGATAAAATACTCCAGAAGGAATGAATGGATGCAGACATTGATTCATTCATTTCTGCAGTGTTAAAGCAGTCGTTTTTTTTGTGTCAGTATTCAATAGTTATTTTCATTATATCCCCTGTGGTTGTGTGTGTGTGTACATGCCCCTCACCGTGTGAACCAACTGAAGCCTATACTGTTAATAAAACTGCCAACTAATGATGTATCATGTCTGTCTCCATTTCTCATGCGAGAACACTCCGACTGCCCCTCCGCCCTCGGCTGATCGACACCGTGTTCCTAGGGAGGACTTAAAATGACTTAAGTAGAAATAAATAAGTATAGGAATAAATACAGGAATAAATAAATAAATGCTTAAATAAATAAATACAGGAATAAATAAAATAAATTTATAAATAAATAAATGAATACAGGAATAAATCAATATAAGTTATACCTAAACAAGACATCATTTAAGAAATCCATTTCTACATTTCTGTATTTCGTATTTGCGTAGTTGGTAATAATAAAAATAACTTAGACTTCTATAGCGCTTTTCTAGGTACACAGAGACGCTTAACCCTTGTGTTGCCTTAGGGTCAATTTGACCCGAATCAATATTACACCCTCCTGCCGCCTTAGGATTAATTTGACCCCATTCAATGTTTAATGTCGGTGTTCTTTCGGTAGTCAACAAACATAAAGTGCCTCACACTTAAACTTGGAAAACAATATTAATTCTAATAATTTTCTGGAGGTTTTAATTGCTGGCAACAAATTGAACCCAAAGGGTAAAATATGTTAGTAAATATAAAGGTAACAGGAGGGTTAACTATTTAATCGGGTCAAAATGACCCTAAGGCAACAGGAGGGTTAAAGGCTCATTGGTCGCCGCGAGCCTCCGCCGGCACGTCATTGGTCACACCTGCCGGTGCCGACGCATGCGCTCTCGGCTGCGTCAGATGCTGTCCAATAATCCAGCAATAACAAACGGCGCGTCGTGTCTGACGTCAGTCTCACAACACGCTGGTGTAGTTTGGAGTCGGTTTGACAAAGTCACGTGACAACCGCGCGTTCAGTCCGGTTGTGATGGGTCGTGTCGGCCACTGACGCGGTAGTGGGGTGAGTAACACAGACAACGCGCGTATTCGCATAAAAACATCTGTTGGCACCGGGAATCCGGTACTTTTATGGTAAACGCGCGTGCAGCAATTTTGCACGAGCCGTTTCCGTGATTTTAAGGGGTTAATTCCCCTTGGAGCCCACGTGATGCACATCTTGATGTCACGTGGTCCTGGAGGGCCATGTACATACTGGGACGCTGCTGACGTCATCGCCTTCGTGTGCACTTGTTGCACGTCATTGTACAGAAGTTGGAGGACAATAGGAAACCGTTTTGGCTTCATATTCAAAATGCATATCGCATTTCCCTGAGTTTATTTCTTTAATTTCTTTATTTATTTGAGACAATGAGGTTAGTTGTCCGATGGAGTTGTGATTAACATATTAAATAAACCTTCATTCGTGTAAAATGCTCCACTAGATGGCGCTCTATCGACAGGACAGCGTGTGAGGTTCACATTCGTGTCACACACTTTTTTTATTCAGTCAATCAAATACAATACAATATTATTCTATATAATATACAAAACAGAAAGACTGAAAAGGTAGAGGTAGAAGAAAACATATGCTTGTATATTCCTATCCTAAATTAATATCAAATAAATCAGAAAATTTATATAAAATAAAGAAATATAACAAAGAAAATTATAAAATAATATATATTTATATATACATATACACAGATATGCATCCACATACATCTTCCATATGAATACATTTCAATCACATTTATAACCCTCAAAATAATTCCCTTGAAAACCAAAAAGGAGTTCACCATTCTTACATCCATTTCAACATTATTCCATAATTGGACTCCGACAACAGAAATAAATCTTCTTTTAATCCCTTTTTTAGCCTTTTGTGCCGTGAACTTACAAACATCTCAAATCATATTCACACTCATGTATTGAAAACAAACTTTGTACACAGTCTGGCAGTGACTTTACTTTAGCTCTTACATTGTCTGCATTATTTTATAATAAACCAAATCATTAAATTTCATAACATGTGATCTGTGAAACAATGGGTGTGTGTGCTCATAGTAGCCGACCGTATTCATGATGCGTATCGCACGTTTTTGTAACGCAACTGTTGAACTTATAAAGGTTTTATCGGTCGACCTCCACACAATAAGATAGATATGGAAGTATAAGTGAGCAATAAATTCTTCATCATAACACTTCTCTTTTTTTACAACAGTTATTCCACGTGTTGCTTTTTCTTTTTTGATCAAGAAAACAATGGTGAATCCTCAAATGAGTGGACAGAAATGAACCACGTCAAGTAAAAACAAATTTCAACGCTGTAATCTTCACGCAACAGTGTCTCACTACCTCGTTCTCTATGCGCCAGTATATTCACCAACTACCTTCTCCTAACGTAACCTCCCCTCTCCTTAGTCCCCAGCGACTGTGGTCCCCACCTGCCGGTCAGCTGACTTCCCCAAAGGCTTCGACATGCTGCGAGAGAGCAACGGCTCAGGGGCCTACAGCAGCGATCCTGAAGAGGACGAGGAGGAGGAGGAGGAAGAGGAAGAGGACATGACGTTTGGGGAGACCGATCCGGACGCGATGGCGGAGGAGATGATGGATCTAAGCGACCTCCCCGCGGCGCTCTTTGCATGCAGCGTCCGTGAAGCTGTGTTCGAAGAGCACGGACACAGGGTGAGACGGAGCAAACCGCCCTGCTGGGTCAAAATGTGGTGGTGGTGGTGTGTGTGAGTGTGTGTTTGTGTGTTTGCAGGCTGTACAGATTCTGTGAAGGCCTCTCTGGGATGTGTCGAGTCTTTCTTCGACTCCTTGGAGCGAGAACACTTGGGATCAATGGATCCTGTTTTCTGGAGGAGGATACAAAGCAAATACTTTTAATTTTCTGCCCCTCTAATCCAGTTACGCTCTCCTACATCCATCCATCCAGCTGGCATGCCTCCCCCTCTCTCTCTCTTTAAGTCTCCCAGTCTTTCATTCTCGGTCAGATCTATCCTTCCATCTCACCTCCAGAAGCTGTCTTCTCGACAACATGTTCCTCTCCTCTTTCTGATCACTCGGTACCTTTGTTCTCCATCCTCGATTCTTTTAACACCACCATCCTCTCTCTCTCTCTCTCTCTCGTGAGCGTTCTTTATTTATCCTCTCTATGTTTATGATTGCAGAGCATACAGGCTAAATCTAGCGCATACACAAAATCCCTTTCAATGAATCAGTCCCCGCTTTGTGAGTTGGCTGTTTGGACACGAGGAGCGATGGAGTCTGCCGCCTCCCCCTCCCGTTCACTTTGCCTCCTCGCTTCATTACGATTCTCACCGCGCGCTTTTAAGTGGAAATGCCACCCACGCACCCTTCAGTCAGAGCGTGTCAATAGATTGTTCTCCATGCGGTTCAATTGAATGAGCCACGCTAAAAATAGAACGTTTGACATTTATTTCAACTTTAAAAACGAGAACAGGAAGGGACGAGGTCTGACATTGAAAACGGGCACAAACGGTTGATTTTGGGCTGGGAGCAGTGCTGCATGTTACACAACGTCGTCTCAATGGTCGACAGTTTTACTAACTGCTGAAAACGGGACGCCTTTGACCCCCGTGTCTGCATCCCCAGGATGGAGCAGGGACATGTGTGTGTCTTTGGGCTCTTGGCTCCCTCCCAACATGACGTTAACTTCTGGTTCTGCTCTCAAAGGCCTGCATGCAGGAGGAGGAGGAGGAGTCTCTGTAATCACACTGTGCTCTCTGGGCGAGGGAGGGCCACAGAGAGAAAGACATGTGCCCCCATATTTATAAGAAGCTCTT
Organism: Pseudoliparis swirei; assembly: GCF_029220125.1. Taxonomy (NCBI): domain Eukaryota; kingdom Metazoa; phylum Chordata; class Actinopteri; order Perciformes; family Liparidae; genus Pseudoliparis; species Pseudoliparis swirei. The sequence goes on from NC_079398.1 coordinate 4,810,988, forward strand.
AGCGGGCTGTGAAAGCCTTTCCTTTCTTCTGCGTTAGTGAAAAGACGGGACAACCTAGTGGCACACTTTCTCTTTTATCTGCAGTATTTTGTTCCCCTGACCAGCTTTCATGTAGAATGGAGAGACACCGCCAACGTTTTTGCTGTTTCCTTAGGAAGTTCGGCTCAGGTCTGGTCAGATCAGCCACTGGAACCATTGGGTTTATTATTCATTTACTCATTAAAGTTAATTCTCATGATTATAACAGGGCGGTGGAACCACATCCAATGATTTGAATGATCCCTCACTGAGCTTTAATCATCGGTCTTCTCAATTGAGAACCTCAGAAAGGATGGCTATTATTTTTAATTGACCGTGTGTCATTATTGTAGACAAATATACCATTTAAATGAAGTCTGGTGGCATACTTTTTGATTTAATGCTAAACCTAAGAGAAAGGTGGAAATAAATCCAGGACGTAATTGTTCTATTTCCAAGCAAGTCTGACATGTGTTCTATTTAAGTATTAATTGAACCGACCAAAGAAGGAACAATTCCCCGACCCAAATCAAATTGCACTTAATCTGTTCTGGGTCTCTGGCCTTTAGATTTGGATTATGCCGAGTCACTTAAACCTCCATCAGCTTTCCGTAGACCGGCTCTGGTTGTGGCCCGAGGGAGGCCCGACGACATTCGGCAGCGTTGCATGGAGTGAGCGCAGCTGCAGCCGGCGGGACCTCTAATTCTGACAGGATTCATTATCTGCAGCCCCCACAGAAATCGAGTGTGCACAAGGAGCGCGGGAGTCGGAGACAGAGGTGTGCACGGGCCGCGTAACGAGGCCAAGTGGTTTCTGTGCTTGTCGAGGGAAAGGTCAGAGGAAGCATTATGCGTCCTCTCCTCGTCGTACCCGGTGTGGACCTCGGCCCAATCAGCACGGAGCGAAGCTTTCATCGCTCCTGCCGGCCTCCGCTCTCCTCGATCCATAACTAGTGCTAAAGCGCCAGCTGCAGCCGTAATACAACGCCGAGCAAAATGTTTTTCATCTCCGACAAGCCAACCCAAATGTTTTCGGGCTGCGGCACCGTATCGTTCAAGTACGAAAAGCTTACGGCGGAACTCAATCCACACTTTGATATGAGCAACACGTCCGATGATTGGGTGTGATGTGAAGGTGGGTTCGTCCCTGTGGCGGCCCGGCGGCTCCTCTCAGCTCCGCAGAGCATTCAGTGTCTCTCTCTTCATTGTTTGCTGTACAAACGGTGACCTTTGTGCTCGCTTCACTCTCCCCACTCTCGTCGGCCTCCTTTCAGGAGGCAGCGGGAGCTCCGATGCTGATCGGCTGTGAGCCGCCGGCACACGAGCAGCTCGGCACTAAGTGTCCGAGGGGCGAGCGTGTGACACGGCGGAGCGTTTAGCAGATGAGAAATATGTATATAGATAGATAGATAGATAGATATATACTTTATTAATCCCCAAGGGGAAATTTGTCGTGACAGTAGCAGCAACACACAAGAATAAAAACAAAACACAAAATATAAGAAACAGGGATGAAAGATATAGAAGTATACAAGTAAAATAAAAGTAAAATACAAAACAAAATATATATGTAAATATACAACACACATGCATACACAACACACAACAACACTGACAAATCAAATACACAAAATATTAAATATAGACAGAGTGCAAAAAGCAAAGTGTGTGTATGAGTGCAGAGCAAATGAAATGAAATGTGTGTGTATGTGTGTAGTGCAAACAAATGAGATGTGTGAAGTGCAGATCAACATAGTGTAAGTATTCAGCTATTGTTGTAGTTATTGCACTATGATCTGGCAAGAGGTGATCTGTTATAGAGCCTCATAGCCGTCGGCAGGAATGTTCTCCTGTATCTGTCCTTGTGGCAGCGGAGCGTGAGGAGACGTCTGGAGAAAGTCCTCCTCTGTCCCTGTAGGAGGTGGTGGAGAGGGTGGTCCGGGTTGTCCAATATGGACACAAGTTTCTTCAACGTCCTCCTCTCCACCACCTGTTCCAGGTGCTCCAGCTGGCAGCCGATGATGGAGCCAGCCTTCCTAACCAGTTTGTTGAGACGGCTGGTGTCACCGGCTCCGATGCTGCTCCTCTAGCAGACAATGGCAAAGTGCAGCACACTGGCCACAACCGACTGGTAGAATAACTCCAGCATCTTGCTGCACACGTTGAAGGATCGAAGCTTTCTCAGGAAAAAGAGTCGACTCCTCCCCTTCTTGTACACAGCGTTGATGTTGGCCTTCCAGTTCAGTCGATGGAGACGCCCAGGTACTGGTCCTCCTCCACCATGTCCACGTCCACGCCCAGGACACTCAGAGGTGTAGGAGCAGTCGCCTTCCTCCTGAAGTCCACCACCATCTCTCTGGTCTTGGCCACGTTCAGCCGCAGGTGGTTCTCATCGGCCCACTTTACAAAGTCACTCACCACTGCCCTGTACTCCTCCTCCCGTCCATCCCTAATACAACCGACCACTGCAGAATCATCAGAGTACTTCTGCAGATGGCATGACTCCGTGTTGTACTGGAAGTCACTGGTGTACAGGGTGAAGAGGAAGGGAGACAGAACAGTTCCCTGTGGGGCTCCAGCATCACTGACCACCGTTCCAGACAGCACACGGCCCATTCTGACAAACTGTGGTCTGCCTGTGAGGTAGTCAGTGATCCAGGAGATGGTGGACGCGTCCACACCGGCCACCCGCAGCTTCTCACTCAGCAGCAGTGGCTGGATGGTGTTAAATGCACTGGAGAAGTCAAAGAAAGTGACTCTCACAGAGACACCGGTTCCATCCAGGTGCGACTGAGCTCGTTGCAGCAGGTAGATGATGGCGTCGTCCACTCCCACATGAGGCTGGGAAGCAAATTGCAGAGGGTCCAGCGACGATTTCACCTGCGGCCGGAGGTGGGCCAAGACCAGCCTCTCCAGCACCTTCATCACATGGGAGGTGAGGGCGACCGGTCGGTAGTCATTGAGGCCAGATGGATCTGTTGGGGGGCCAGAAACATGAGTCCAGCTGAGTTTACCCGTTGCAAGTGACAATATTTGCCATCTTACCCAATAAAATAAAATAAAGTCGACACACTAATGTTATTAAAACAAAAGTGCTGAGTGAGTGCTGGGGGACATTTGTCAATACTAGCGCCAATACCAAAAATAAAACTTTTTTTCATAGGAATTATTTAATGTACGCATCTTGTTAGAGTATTACCTGTATGTACTCTTTTTATTCTGTTTTGGGATTTTTTTTCATGGTAATTTGTGAGATTAGTATTTCTTTTCTTTGTGATTGTTTTTTATGATTCACTGCTAACAAAGCTGCCATTTTAATAGCTGTCTGGGTTGTTGATGTGCTGCTAATATAACAGTCAGAGTAACTGATAGTTTAAAGTTGGACTAACTGTTTCTCTCTTGTGAACTTACTGTGCTGCACCTCAATGTTGATCTTTCACTGATTTGTTTCTTCCTGGCATGAATGCAGTTTTTTGTATTACCGTCGTGATTTAACCTTTATTCTATCGTTGGATTATATTTTATATCTTTCAGATTTATAATCCCTATGATTGAGTTTCAAATCCTTGACCTATTTATTAGAAATGCCTTCCCCCCCCTTACTGTAAACAATACGCAGTACACTCTGCCAATTAAAACTAGGTTTAGACTAGTTCTTGGTGGGAAATAGCTCCAAAACAATATTTAGTATAGTTTATCCAGAGTAGCGAGATCATTGTGTCTGAAAAAATATTCAATCGAATTTTTCAACGCTTAAAGCACACCCCAAATAAAATTCCATTCAACTTCTTTGTATTGGGGCTGCAGGCAGAAAACTCGGGGACGTATATATATATTATACATACGCACAAAAGCCAAACTATTGCAGTATCCAATAGATTACTTGTCCAGCATATTAACTGCAGAAGCTCGATGAATATGTTCTAAAGTGTTCCTTTCAGCAATGCGTTAGCAGAGGAGCAGCGATAGAGTGCTGTGAGTACGTTTACTTCAGTCTAACATGTTTCATCGTGTAACTCGTGACGTCAGACGACCCCGAGCAGAGTGGGCTGACGAAGCATCTCGGGGACTAAAGATAGCGCGGTGGACGATGAGAAAAGTGAGGTGTAAAGTGACTGTCGCTGTGTGTGTAACACCCTGTTCTGTTTCTCCTGTGTTCCGTGTCTCCTCTGTCGTTGATTGTTTCATTCCCTTCACCTGCCCTCAGCCAGTCATGTTCTTCATTGTTTCATTCCCTTCACCTGCCCTCAGCCACTCCTGTCTCCTTGATTGTTTCATTCCCTTCACCTGCCCTCAGTCACTCCTCTGTCTCATTGATTGGTTAATTCCCTTCACCTGCCCTCAACCACTCATGTCCTTGATTGTTTCCTTCCCTTCACCTTCCCTCAGCCCCTCTTGTCTCGTTACTGTCTGATGCCGTACACCTGTCCCCCCCCCCCCCCCCTATATATCGTTTCAGTGTTTCTCTTGTCTCGTGTTGGGTTGTTGTCTATAGTTGTTGTCTTTGGTTCCATCGTCCCCGTGCTCTGGATATTCCTGACCTGCCTGTTTGACCCTGCCTGCCCTGACCCCCGATTCTCTGCCTGCCCCTTTTTGGACCTTGTTGTTTTTTTTGTAAACTTGTTGGCCTCCAGTAAAGAACGTTTTTGTTGTTATTCACATTGAGTCCTGCCTGTTTCTCTGCGCCTGAGCCTCCCCCCGGCACAAGAACCTGACACTGTGTGTTTTTGTGTGCACGCACAACGGATTGTACGCACAGCGCGCATGCACGCGCGTGGTGTAGTGATATGTTTGCATGTGTCACACCACGGCCTATTTTTGGGTGTCGGCCCCCGGGGGCGAAGTGGGGGGAACGCGAGGCAAGCGGGTGCTTAGCAGGCTGAAGGTCAGACATGATCCAGTGGGGAGTGAGCGAGTGATCCCACTGCTTCCCGGATATTATTCTCGCCGCACGTCTCACCGACCCCGGTGTGCTTGTTTTTCCTTTATTCATCAAACGGGAGAAAACAAAAAGCAATTTAAGTGAAGCAGACGACGATGGAGAGCAGTTGGGCTGAATCGAGCGGCTGTTTTGCACGTTTGACAAGATGACAGTGTTTTCCTCTGCGATGACAGTTTTCCCTTGTTCTGGGTTTTTCTCCAGACTATCTCAAGTCGAAGTCAGCTGTCGGGTTTCCCAGTAAAAAAAATTGCCTTTTTGTATTATCTTATTTGTATAAGCTAATTCATGTGTTTACAGAAAATTGTTGAGCATTTACTGCACAGGTTGATCAACGATTTTTGTGCATGTACAGAAGTGCTGTAAGTTAAATAGGAAAGAGATGATAGGGTAAACGATGAAGGCCCTGAATTCACCTGGGGGGGGGGGCTCTTTATTTTGGGTGATTATGTGTATTCAGGACTATATGGGTTTGGTGTGCTTAATTGGCATTTTGCTCATTTCCCTGTTTTATCTGTTAGGATGGAACAAGTTACACCTAAATCATCTCGAGTGAGTCAGACCTGGTGTTTACGACATTTCAGTCCGGTATGCACAACAGGCTGGCGGCCGCGCACAGAGCAGTCATTAAAGTTCTTGGGAACAGCCGTCTTTACGACGAGTCAAATGCCGAGTCTGAAACCACTCCCTCGTCCACCCATTCATTATTCCCTACGCAACAAGACACTTAGTTGTTACTCTGTGGTGAGCTGCGAATTGAGATTTTGGACACACAACTGTCCTTTTTGCCGAGCATTGCATTGTGGGAATGTGTCCATAGTGAGTGACTTAAGTGTATAGGTAGTGATGTACACAGTTTTCACAGCCGCGCTGCTGCATTCAATTCAGTTTATTTGTAGAGCCCATTTTCACAAATTACAAATTCCCCTCAGAGTACTTTACAATCTGTACACATAGACATCCCTGACCTTTGACCTTTGACCTCACATCGGATCAGGAACAACTCCCAAACAACCCTTCAGGGGAAAAGGTCAGACCCCTTGAGGAGAGAACAGAGGAGGATCCCTCTCCAGGATGGACAGGTGTCATAGATGTCATGTGACCAGAAGGAATCATTACACACACATTAAAACACAGGAACAACACAATGAAGATGACAGAGTGGATGAAGAGTTGGTAGTCGGCATATTCCACCATCCAGACCTCCACGGTCCATCAGGCAGGTGGATCTATGAGTGTCATTCAGGTGGGCCAGGTCTGTGTCATTGTGAGCTCTGGCTCACTGTGACACACTCGGTTGTGTCTGGTTCGGTTCCGACACATTCAGGAGCTGATGTCCGATTGGAAATAAAGGGAGAGGTGATACGCTGATCAGCAGTTGAAAATATTTCCAGAAATTATTCAACCCATCCGTCAAGCTTCAGTCAACGTTTTGCTTACGTGAAGATCGCTGCCTTTCTTACTTTCATATCTATATTTGTGAATTGGACAAAACACCGACCTCGAAGTCTCTCAGAATTTAAGATTTTTCAGCATTCATCTATCCTCAAGATGATGAATTCTTTTTCTTTCGTAGTTCTTATATTCTACGATACTCACACAGTACCGCTCCCACGCCGTCAGCGTTGGAGCTTCAGGGAAATCGATTGTTCCTCTTTGATCTGTGATCGCGATTGGTTTTGTGTCCGGTTGCTTTGATAGAAGAGACGGCTCGTCTTGCCCCGCCCTCTCCTTCTGCACAGGGGCTGATTATTAAACTATAAGATCTAGCATGCGTCGTAAGATGCTGTATTTTGTTGTTCTTTTGTTGTGCTCCTGTGAGTCTATTTAAATCCAGATTATTTTTTGGGTTCAATCAGTCTAAAAAAGAAATGTTCTGTGGGCGTTTTCAAGAATAGCCGTTCACAATACAACACCATTTTGACTGAAGTATAAATGGAGTCCCATGAATTGAGGCGTAACTGCAATCAGTCCATGACATAGAAAATGTTCTGCACATAATTGCTTTTAGGTACGAGTGTAAAATGAGGAGCTAAAATAAACCCACAGGCAACAGGAATTGATCCGACCGAGAGGGTTTAGGAGAACCAATCCATTTATAAAGATATGTTTTATTTCTGTACGGATTCTGTCGGACTGCGTTGTACGTCTAAAAGTGGCGGTGTTGCAAAGAAACATCTGACTTCCAATTGGTCCAATTAAGGAATAATGTCGAAATGGATGTAAGAATGGTGAACTCCTTTTTGGTTTTCAAGGGAATTATTCATAAAACAATTCCTGAGTTATTAATGTGAATGAAATGTATTTATATGGAAGATGTATGTGGAAGTCTGTCTGTATGTGTATATATGTATGTATATATATATATATGTATGTATGTGTGTATGTATATATTTATATATATATATTTTTTATGTGTAATTTTTATTTTCTTTGTTATTTTTCTTTATTTTATATTAATTTTCTGATTTATTTTATATTAATTAAGGATAGGAATATATACGCATTTTTTGCTTCTACCTATACCTTTTCAGTCTTTCTGTTTTGTGTATTATATAGAATAATATTGTATTGTATTTGATTTGATTGACTGAATAAAATAAAATACACAATACACACTTCACTGTCCTCCTGTAGCTCCAGCTTGAATCCTCCCTTTTTTCTCTTTTCTTTTCCCTCCCTGTTTCTTCCAGAGCCTCGTTGAGCCCTGAGTTGTGTGTCGAGCCCGTTCCCCGGCTGCTTCTCCGAGTTATTTCTGAGGAGAGCGAAGCCGGCAGACCGGCATCCAAATCAATTGTTGCCGGTTGTCATTCACAGAAAAGGACGATTGACAGAATGTTTCTCTGCACTTGTCTTTCGCTGTTGTTACTTTGCCGGAAAATTCAATTTGTTTTTCTTTGCTTCTCGTTTGTTCCTGTTTTTCTTTTGATGCTTCATTTGTTCCTTTCTCCCTCAAGTGTTTTCTCTGCCTGTCATTGAAGTTCGTCTTCGTGTGCATCTCACTCTCTTTGCCTATCTCTGTCTCCGTCATGTTGCTTATTGATGACCGATACCCAAGTTATTGGCGTCTGGGGGCCTGTGATGTGTGATCTGTTGCACTGGTGGCTTGTCTGAAATAGATACGGAAGCTAAAGCATAACTCTCTGTCTCCCTTTTCATTTTGTATGCTTCTGAATCGTCCTTTAAAGTTCAATTGTTCTCATAATTGTTCTTTTTCTTCTAATGCACCTTAAATGAGTGAATAATAGAGATCCTGTTTCCCTCTTTGTTGGCCTGCATCCGTAAATGGTCCCCGCTTCCTCTCAGAGTGCGGCGCTGTGTCCGGAGCCCTGGGACCACCACGGGTCCTTCCCCGCCGCTCCTTTTTCTTCTTCTTCTTTTTTGTTGTTCTTCTTTTTTGTTGTGTCTGGTATTCAGTGGCGATGCCGGCATGCAGGTCGGAGAGTCCGTCCAACCAATCCAAAGATTTGACCTGATTTAGCAGCAAAGCAATCAGTGGAACCATCGGCACGTGTCCCTCTGCCCCTCCTCTCCCTCTGTGCCGCCCACACGGCGACATGGCGGCTCACCTCTGCAGCTCCTAAGCTGCCGGACTGGGTCACAGCACTGAACAGCTCCTGGAGTCCCACCAGATGTGGGCTGTGAACCAGAAACAGACGATGCCGTCATCTCCCGTGTTGGTGATGCTGTTTGTAAAAGCACTCTGTGCATAAAGCATCTGTTGTTGTTTTGTTCATTTATGTTGTGTACGTGATGGAAAGGTATTCTCACATATGACCAAAAGCACAATCAAGAGGCCTCTGGTGCAGCCTAATTAATGAACTAACTAGTATTGCATATCGGTGAGTCTGCATGCGAGTCTGCGCTGATCCGATATCACGTTATCGTAGAATTTATACGCTCATTTTCTCTACATAGGTACAACAACAACAACAACAACACGTGTCACTCGCTACCCAATCTGAACATCCGGCACGATCGGTACTGCACATGTGCAAACTAGTGCACACACAAACTAGTGCGCACACAAACTAGTGCACACACTAACTAGTGCACACACTAACTAGTGCACACACAAACTAGTGCACACACTAACTAGTGCACACACACACTAGTGCACACACAAACTGGTGCAAACACAAACTGGTGCACACACAAACTAGTGCACACACTAACTAGTGCACACACAAACTAGTGCACACGCTAACTAGTGCACACATGCACACAACTGGTGCACACAAACTAGTACACACACACACTAGTGCACACACTAACTAGTGCACACACACACTAGTGCACACACTAACTAGTGCAGACACAAACTAGTGCACACACACACTAGTGCACACACAAACTGGTGCACACACAAACTAGTGCACACAAACTGGTGCACACACAAACTGGTGCACACACAACTAGTGCACACACAACTGGTGCACACACTAACTGGTGCACACACAAACTGGTGCACACACACAAACTGGTGCACACACAAACTGGTGCACACAAACTTGCACACAACTGGTGCACACACAACTAGTGCACACACAAACTAGTGCACACACTAACTGGTGCACACACAAACTAGTGCACACACAAACTAGTGCACACAAACTGGTGCACAAACTGGTGCACACACAAACTGGTGCACACACAACTGGTGCACACACAACTAGTGCACACACAAACTGGTGCACACACAAACTAGTGCACACACAAACTGGTGCACACACAAACTAGTGCACACACAACTGGTGCAAACACAAACTAGTGCACACACAAACTAGTGCACACACTAACTAGTGCACACACAAACTAGTGCACACACAAACTAGTGCACACACAAACTAGTGCACACACTAACTAGTGCACACACAAACTAGTGCACACACACTAGTGCACACACTAACTAGTGCACACACACACTAGTGCACACACTAACTAGTGCACACACAAACTAGTGCACACAAACTAGTGCACACACAAACTAGTGCACACACAAACTAGTGCACACACTAACTAGTGCACACACAAACTAGTGCACACACACAAACTAGTGCACACACAAACTAGTGCACACACAAACTAGTGCACACACAAACTAGTGCACACACAAACTAGTGCACACACAAACTAGTGCACACACAAACTAGTGCACACACAAACTAGTGCACACACAAACTAGTGCACACACAAACTAGTGCACACACAAACTAGTGCACACACAAACTAGTGCACACACAAACTAGTGCACACACAAACTAGTGCACACACAAACTAGTGCACACACAAACTAGTGCACACACAAACTAGTGCACACACAAACTAGTGCACACACAAACTAGTGCACACACAAACTGGTGCACACACAAACTAGTGCACACACTAACTAGTGCACACACAAACTGGTGCACACACAAACTAGTGCACACACAAACTAGTGCACACACAAACTAGTGCACACACAAACTAGTGCACACACAAACTAGTGCACACACAAACTAGTGCACACAAACTAGTGCACACACAAACTGGTGCACACACAAACTAGTGCACACAAACTAGTGCACACACAAACTAGTGCACACACAAACTAGTGCACACACAAACTAGTGCACACACAAACTAGTGCACACACAAACTAGTGCACACACTAACTAGTGCACACACAAACTAGTGCACACAAACTAGTGCACACACAAACTAGTGCACACAAACTAGTGCACACACAAACTAGTGCACACACAAACTAGTGCACACATGCACACAAACTAGTGCACACACAAACTAGTGCACACACAAACTGGTGCACACACACTGGTGCACACACAAACTAGTGCACACACAAACTGGTGCACACAAACTAGTGCACACACAAACTAGTGCACACAAACTAGTGCACACACAAACTAGTGCACACACAACTAGTGCACACACAAACTAGTGCACACACAAACTAGTGCACACACAAACTAGTGCACACAAACTAGTGCACACACAAACTAGTTCACACACAAACTAGTGCACACAAACTAGTGCACACACAAACTAGTGCACACACAAACTAGTGCACACACAAACTAGTGCACACACAAACTAGTGCACACACAAACTAGTGCACACACAAACTGGTGCACACACAACTAGTGCACACAAACTACACAAACTGGTGCACACAAACTAGTGCACACACAAACTAGTGCACACAAACTAGTGCACACAAACTAGTGCACACACAAACTAGTGCACACACAAACTACACACACAAACTGTGCACACAAACTAGTGCACACACAAACTAGTGCACACACAAACTAGTGCACACACAACTAGTGCACACACAAACTAGTGCACACACAAACTAGTGCACACACAAACTAGTGCACACAAACTAGTGCACACACAAACTAGTGCACACACAAACTGGTGCACACACAAACTAGTGCACACAAACTAGTGCACACACAAACTAGTGCACACACAACTGTGCACACAAACTAGTGCACACACTAACTAGTGCACACACAAACTAGTGCACACAAACTAGTGCACACACTAACTAGTGCACACACAAACTAGTTCACACACAAACTAGTGCACACATAAACTAGTGCACACACAAACTAGTGCACACACAAACTAGTGCACACACTAACTAGTGCACACACAAACTAGTGCACACAAACTAGTGCACACACAAACTAGTGCACACACAAACTAGTGCACACACAAACTAGTTCACACACAAACTAGTGCACACACAAACTAGTGCACACAAACTAGTGCACACACAAACTAGTGCACACACAAACTAGTGCACACACAAACTAGTGCACACAAACTAGTTCACACACAAACTAGTGCACACACAAACTAGTGCACACACAAACTAGTGCACACAAACTAGCACACAAACTAGTGCACACATAAACTAGTGCACACAAACTAGTGCACACACAAACTAGTGCACACACAAACTAGTGCACACACAAACTAGTGCACACACTAACTAGTGCACACACAAACTAGTGCACACACAAACTAGTACACACACAAACTAGTGCACACACAAACTAGTGCACACACTAACTAGTGCACACACAAACTAGTGCACACACACAAACTAGTGCACACACAAACTAGTGCACACACAAACTAGTTCACACACAAACTAGTGCACACACTAACTAGTGCACACACAAACTAGTGCACACACAAACTAGTGCACACACACAAACTAGTGCACACACACTAGTGCACACACTAACTAGTGCACACAAACTAGTTCACACACAAACTAGTGCACACAAACTAGTGCACACAAACTAGTGCACACAAACTAGTGCACACAAACTAGTGCACACACTAACTAGTGCACACACAAACTAGTGCACACACAAACTAGTGCACACACAAACTAGTGCACACACACAAACTAGTTCACACACAAACTAGTGCACACACAAACTAGTGCACACACAAACTAGTTCACACACAAACTAGTGCACACAAACTAGTGCACACACAAACTAGTGCACACACAAACTAGTGCACACACAAACTAGTGCACACACTAACTAGTGCACACACAAACTAGTGCACACAAACTAGTGCACACACAAACTAGTGCACACACTAACTAGTGCACACAAACTAGTGCACACACAAACTAGTGCACACACACACTAGTGCACACACAAACTAGTGCACACAAACTAGTGCACACACAAACTAGTGCACACACAAACTAGTGCACACAAACTAGTGCACACACAAACTAGTGCACACACTAACTAGTGCACACACAAACTAGTGCACACACACAAACTAGTGCACACACAAACTAGTTCACACACAAACTAGTGCACACAAACTAGTGCACACACAAACTAGTGCACACACAAACTAGTTCACACACAAACTAGTGCACACATAAACTAGTGCACACACACAAACTAGTTCACACACAAACTAGTGCACACAAACTAGTGCACACACAAACTAGTGCACACACAAACTAGTACACACACAAACTAGTGCACACACTAACTAGTGCACACACAAACTAGTGCACACACTAACTAGTGCACACACTCTCAGCCGATGTGTTCTCTGATCATGTTCCATTGTGAACTCATCCGTGTTGAAATTAGAGGAGTATTAGTAAATGTAGCTATTAGCAGCTATTAGCATCACAGTTGTGCTAAGTGACGGACCTGAAGTGATTTGTGGAGTTTGCATTGAGTTGTGATGCATTCAGGCTTCATTCAGTCAAAATGGTTCTTGGGCAAAGACCAATGAGGATGAGGTCCGGTTATCTCTTTGCCACGACTGCATTCTGCAGAGACACGCCCCCTCCGGCCCTGATGTGAGCCTGTTGGTGGATCAACACCGGCATGGTGCATGATCCGCCCACTTTAAACCAGTGGAAAGAGCACAAGTGACGGAAAACATGACTCAATTTAAATAACTCAAACTGTGCTAACTTTGGAAAATAAAACCTTGTGATATTGTCGTCAGTCTGGAGGCTTTTTTTCTACCTGTACATGTCAGCATGCTCCTCTTTGTTAATCAGGAGGAACAAGACAATAACAATTCAGTTTATTAAATTACACATATGCCTCAAAGGGCTTTACAATCTGTACTCACACGACCTCATGTCCCACGACTTCACATCGCAAAGAGAAAACTTCTTAAACTTCTCGCCATTAAATATTCTTTAAACTTATCCATCGCATTCAGATCATCACATCGAGCTCGAGACCTCCAGTTGGAACACGACAACACAGGTGAGTAAGTCCTGGTGACTGCTGCTCGGATTCATGCTGGCCTCTGCACCTGATCCTCTCTCGCTCGCTCTCTCTCTCTCTCTCTCTCTCTCTCTCTCTCTCTCTCTCTCTCTCTCTCTCTCTCTCTCTCTCTCTTTCTCTCTCTCTCTCTCACCCTCCCACTGCTTTTATTCCTTCTGTGCCATCCTGCCTCCTCGTTCTTCTCTGCTCTCTCCTGCTCCTCCGCCCCGTAGATCCGTCTCTCTGGCCTGTGGACGCTCTCTCCTCATCCCATCCCTCTGTCTCCTCTGTCTCCCTCTGTCTCCCCTGTCTCCCCTGTCTCCCTCTGTCTCCTCCTGTCTCCCTCTGTCTCCTCCTGTCTCCCTCTGTCTCCTCCTGTCTCCCTCTGTCTCCCCCTGTCTCCCCTGTCTCCCCCTCTGTCTCCCCCTGTCTCCCTCTGTCTCCCCTGTCTCCCCCTGTCTCCCTCTGTCTCCCTCTGTCTCCCTCTGTCTCCCCTGTCTCCCTCTGTCTCCTCCTGTCTCCTCCTGTCTCCCTCTGTCTCCCCCTGTCTCCCTCTGTCTCCCTCTGTCTCCCCTGTCTCCTCCTGTCTCCCTCCTGTCTCCCTCTGTCTCCCCCTGTCTCCTCCTGTCTCCCTCTGTCTCCTCCTGTCTCCCTCTGTCTCCCTCTGTCTCCCTCTGTCTCCCCTGTCTCCCTCTGTCTCCTCTGTCTCCCTGTCTCCCTCTGTCTCCTCCTGTCTCCCCCTCTCTCCCCTGTCTCCCTCTGTCTCCCCCTCTCTCCCCTGTCTCCCTCTGTCTCCCTCTGTCTCTCCCTCTGTCTCCCTCTGTCTCCCTCTGTCTCCCCCTCTCTCCCTCTGTCTCCTCCTGTCTCCTGTCTCCTCTGTCTCCTCTGTCTCCTCTGTCTCCTCTGTCTCCCCTGTCTCCCTCTGTCTCCCCCTCTGTCTCCCTCTGTCTCCTCCTGTCTCCCCCTGTCTCCCTCTGTCTCCCTCTGTCTCCCTCTGTCTCTCCCTCTGTCTCCCTCTGTCTCCCCCTGTCTCCTGTCTCCCCCTCTCTCCCTCTGTCTCCCCCTGTCTCCCTCTGTCTCCCCCTGTCTCCCTCTGTCTCCCTCTGTCTCCCTCTCTCTCCCTCTGTCTCCCCCTCTGTCTCCCTCTGTCTCCCTCTGTCTCCCTGTCTCCTCCTCTGTCTCCTCTGTCTCCTGTCTCCCTCTGTCTCTGTCTCCTCTGTCTCCTCTGTCTATCTCCTCTGTCTCCCCTCTCTATCTCCTCTGTCTCCCCTCTCTATCTCCTCTCTATCTCCTCTGTCTCTCTGTCTCCCCCTCTCTCCCTCTGTCTCCCTCTGTCTCCCCCTGTCTCCCTCTGTCTCCCCCTGCCTCTCCCTGTCTCCCCCTGGCTCCCTGCGTCTCGACTTGGCTGCTTGCGTTATAAATAGCGTGGCCTAGATTACAGCAGCTGCACTGGCGCTGGCACCCGGGGTTTGGTCGGGCCAAGAGAGGTAGCCTGGTGGAACAAGAGGTCGGCAGTGACGGGATGGTGTGTGTGTGTGTGTGTGCGTGTGTGCATGTGTGTGTGTGTGTGTGTGTGCGTGCACACTCCTGCATGTGTTTGTGTGCGTGTGTGCAGATCATATTGATAGTGCACCTAGAGCCGGCAGTCTTCATTCCTTCCATTATTCTGCTGTTACATCACACACACACACACACACACACACACAGCTCACATCGCCTGTTTGTCATATTTGTATGCATTTTTATTTTATTTTATTTTGGCGAATTGTTTTAGGGAATACATATGTACCCGTGTGTTCTTGTGTTTGGCTTGAATTTACAGATGATGAGGCAGAAACACATGACATATTTAAAAGGATCTGTGTCCTCGTGTTGATGCATTGGATTGGTTGGTGCGTTGCGAGCGTTGCGAGCGTCTATCCGGCCACGGTGACGATCCGCTGCTCTGATTCCCTCCTGCTCCGCACGCAGAGCTCGACGTCAGAATACAGATTCTGCTCGTCAGCGAGTCCGAGACACAGAGTCTCGCCACTCGAGCATCTCTGCTGCCTCCTCTTCTCATCTCGCATGAAGTGCATCACGCACATTAGACACACTGCAATATCTCTGCCTTTCATATTACCATTTCCTTAATGTATCCTTTGCTTCTTATGTGCACGATACAATAAACTTTAAGGCCATAAAAATACCCAACTTTGAAACAAATGTAGCCCCAGTTTTGAACTGAAACATCTGGACCGTCTTCAGAGGAGTCGATGTCTTGATGACGAGGTGTCGTGTGAGCTTCGGGGGGCTGGTGGCCTTTGAACGGCGAGCTGATTCCAGTATTTGTAAAAGCTGAGCTGCTGCTGCCTCAGTTATGCAGATGAGCGAGTATTAATCTCGTAGTCCACCGTGTAGAAGTACACACTGTAAACGTAAACATTTACTCCCGACCATTTGAATCAGCGACATCCAAAAAATAATTGTTGCTATTGAAGTCACCGACTGATACTGCTATTAACACGGCGTTCACATTCAAACAGTTCGAATCGTCCTCATTTTGTAAGACATGAGCAGTCGCTCCCAGAGCCGCTGCTCGCCATGTCGGTGCCCTGAGCAGAACTCCTTCATGTTCTGCTCAGGGCAGAAAACGTTTGTTAAATTATCAGCACATTTCCCGTATTTAACAATGATTAAACATGGATTCCCTGAAAGTGATGCACGGCCGTCATCTCGCAGTTTATTTCTTTTCCTTTTTTCTGCCCCTGACTCCTTTTGTCTTTTTGAGGCCATTTTTGAAAATTGAATCTTAATGTCAAAGGTCGTCAGGCCGCTGAGAGGAAAGGCCCCACGGCGAGCTCGGGAAGTTGAATGTGTATTTTTTTAGGGGGGGGCGCCATCGTAACTTTTTTTGAGCAATTAAATATATCTCTTGTTCTGCCTGTTCCTATACTGAAATAATATCGGCATTCTAATTATTATAACTATGATGATCTTTGTTGGTTGCCTATGTGTTGGCGCCCCCTCAGGCCTCGGCGCCCTCCGCTCAGCAGCGGCGCCGGGCGCCCCTCTCACCTCTGAATCCTCCTTTGAAGCGGATAAAGAATGTGTCTCATTGTTCTTGTTGTTCTGGGCGTGCTGACGGCGAGATCTAACGGAGGGAATTGTGAATGGGCAGAAGAGAATTGAGAAGGAGGAGGAGTAGGAGAATGAGGCCAGAGAGGAAGAAAAGTGCTTCATCAGCCCCAGTGATCCATCCTCCTTATGGATCGGGACAAAAGGGATCAGAGGAGTGCTTTGATAATCAAAACCGTTTCGGCACACATCCAATGAACTGCACCGCGGGTCTGAGGCGCTCCAGAACCTTTTTATTCTCAGACGTCCGCCCGACATGCCACGCTCATAAATCGATATTGATGTGGATGTCGCTTAACGGTGCTTTCTACGAGATTGGGAGCGTTTCTTTTGCCTCTCACCCGCTTTCAAAATGGCAGCGGCGGAGCTGGCAGCTCACGGTAAAAAGGACTTTCTCGTCTGTTGACCACTCAGAAGCACTTTACATATCAATATTCACCCATTCACACACACACATTCATACACAGGAGCTGCCATGCTGCCAACCCGCCCAGCAGGATCAAATGTAAATGCTCACACACACACACGTTCACATAGCCGATGCCGAGAGCTCACCGGTGGCGTTTGCTCACGTGCCCAAACATGCATTAAAAGCTCATATAAAAGTGGCGATGATGTTAAAATATTTCTCAATGTTCATGTCAGTTTGTTCCATCCGTACGACGAGCACTCGGGGTCGCAGAAGCTACATGTTTTAATCATGTTCTTTCGCTTTGGCTACTGGGACCAGTTGTTCATTTTAGCCATTTATTCATACATTTGAGCTATTTCAGGGTTTATTTTAAGCATTTATTCATGACTTTTCGTGAACTATTTCAACCATTTGTCCATTGTTTTTTTTTGCTATGTCAGTCATATGTATCTATTAACATGAAGCATCATCTTTTCCATTCCTTTTGGCTTCCTCCTATGACGCCTCTGCTCGCTTGTGAACTAGTTCCATGCACTTTCAGTCACAGCAGGCGCCGTTCAGGCGTTACAACCGACTCAGGCAGAGATGCGAACTGTGCAACCTCTTGTAGCTAGAGCTTGTTATTGTGACCTATGACCCTAGTTTGGAAACCAAATATATGGACATGTGTTTTTATTTAACTCTCCTCTTGTTTGGTTTATTAACTGAGCATCTCCACAATCTTTCTACATACCTCATGCAACCGCAGTTCCTCTGGTTCCACGTACTCTCGAATCACTTCAGACTGAACTACATCGGGTCGGACTTGTCCGGACTAAACGGACGGCGTGACGGCTTTGAGTGAGACGCCGAAGTTTCCGTCGGTGGGACAGTGAATCTCTGCCGGCTCCTGTTGACCCACGTTTTTGTAAATAGAAGCAACTGAAAAAGAGAATTTTTTAACAGGCCCTAAATAAATGATCACAGCGCGTGGCGAGCGAAGGCTCCAGTAGATTCCAGAAAACAGAGTGGATTTAAAAGGAAAGGCGGCACAGATGCTCTGCTTTACCACTTCCGAGCTCGTGATTAATGAGATGGCCACGATCAATTCAAGTCAGTTTATTTGTAGAGCCCATTTTCACAAATTAGAAATTCCCCTCAGAGTGCTTTACAATCTGTACATGAAGACATCCCTGACCCAGAACCTCACATCGGATCAGAAACAACTCCCAAACAATCCTTCAGGGGAAAGAAAACACCTTCATGTAACACCTAACACCTTCCAAAAACAAGTCACACCTTCTCGACTGGCTTCTCTTTCTTACTACCGTGACTTGGAAGAATACAACTGGTCAGTCCCAGCACGTGAAGCAGCTGGCGATGCAGTTCAGGCTCAGGACGTCGTGTTTCCGTGGGACCGGGCGTTTTTTTGGTATTAACAGCTGGATTTTTTCCAGACTTGGTGACTGACTGATGTCTGGTGGAAGAATGTCACAGTCATCCTCACACATCTCACGAATGTTCTCCGTATGCACAGCATGGACGATGCCTGACACACACAGACATAAATAGCCCTCACCGCCGAGAGCCTTAATATTAATAGCTTATAGGGGACTTAGCTGTCTCGGCCTAGCAATTATTATTATTATTATGAAATGAAGGGACAAAGAGATGGTCTGAGTGATGGAAATAAAAAGACATGGTTCATTATGCAATGGCGTAATGTCTGTGGGAATGTTTGAGATGATTGTTCAGCTGAAGTGGAAACTCACACTGTATCATCACAGTTAAGAGAAAAGAGAGGCTTCGCCAGCTCATCGTGAGCTGTGGTTCAGTTAATCTCCAATCAACCAGTCAGCACTAAAAGTTATCCGCACAGCTCACGGAGAAGTTGTCGTCGAGTTTTTTCGTCTTTGAGTCTTTCCAGACTCCACAAGGCGTTCGCCCTTAGGACTGATGTCCGAAATAGATCTGTGTAAACGTTGTCGGGAGACAACAGTGTGACCGCCACGCAGCAACGTTGTTGTCTGTTATTCTTAGGCCCGTGAAGCCACATGCCAGGTCAACTAATGGGCAGCATGTTACACTATAACATGCAGCTGACAGGCGGAGTTATGCCATCCTGCCTTGAAGGGGGGGGGGGGGGGGGTTATACACGCTGTATGTAGTAAAAAAGCTTTCAAATGCAGCGCTGATGTGAATTCACTTTGATCGTAAGGATATTTCGAGTATTCTATGCCTGTGAATCTGGCGTGCCGCTCGTAACGTTGATAATGCTCAGATGATGGACACAATAACACGAACACCTGTGTGTGCAGCGGTTCACAATCCTTTGGCTCGTGACCCCTAGAGACTGGTGTACTCTAGTCTATGTTGTGAGCTGAGCATGTTTAATCAAAAAAAGAGCAATTGGATGAAAGATTTTTTTTAAAGAACTGATACGATTGGTCTATTAATCAATTAGAATGAATCACCAACTATGTTATAGTTTATACAAATACCCCAAATAATGTTTTTTTAATAGTTTGATCAACTTGAATGCCTTTGGTGTTTGGACTCTTTGTGATGTCTGAAAAAAACTTACTAAATAATTATATATATATAAATACATATATATATAAATATATATATAATAAACTACTCTGACAGAGCCTTAAAACATGCCACTGTTATTGAGGAGCATGTCCATACGGCCGTACCTATGTTCCTGGTGTTGTGCCTGCCTACCCCGTAGTGAGATGTCCGTTGCGCTGTAGCCTATCGGCCAGTATGGAGCACCATTACAGTAAAACGCACGCGCCGTAACCAGCGCGTTCTCAGTCAGGGTGACACACACACACACGAGGACGGAACAACAGAACAACACGCGGAAATACGAGGGAAGCGGAATAAACCGGACCGTGAATTCTGCAGTGCCCCCTGCGCGCGGATCGTCGAGCGCGCGGCCGTGGCGTAAAACATGACGAACGTGGAGGATGGCGATGACGTCAATGTGGAGCCAATGGGGGGAGGGCAGGAGAGAGAGAGAGAGCGAGAGAGAGAGCGCTGCAGCATCCCTCTCAGCAGCGTCAGTGCGGTGAGGCGTCCGGCAGCAACTCTGACAGAAACCGCCGGAGCAGTTCTGGACTTAACTGGAGAAGAGCTCCGGTGGACTCTTCGTGTTCGACCTGCAGCGCGAGAGGAAGAGGAGGAGAAAGACTTCTAACTCCGTCCCGGTTGTTTTTCTTCTTCTCTCCCCACCCCCCTCCCCTCCCTCCCCACCCCCTCTAACCACGAAAGGGAATGCCATCGATAAATATGAAACTGGAGATTGTGACCATCATCGCCTGCGAAGTGGACATCGAGGTGTTTACCTCAGACAAAATGCAGGTACGGCACACACACACGCACACACAAACACACACACGCACACAGAAAGAAAGGGAAACGAACGTCGCAGCACTACCCGAGCGGGGTGCTTGTGCAGCAGTGTGTTCAGGACCGACTGCACGCTGCCCCCCACGTGCACGTCTCTACGTGCACGTCCCGGTGACGTCAGCTGCAGCCCGGTCTCCCAGCAGAGGGGTTTTTATCAATGGGAGCCGCGCAGCTCGCCGTGCGTCGCGCACACGGCCCCGTTGATTGACGCCTTATGAATTGCAGAAATGGGGAGACATATGGCAAGAATGGGACACACACACACATAAGATCCTCAATGCACCATGTGTTGTATCATTGTGTAAGTGTTGGAGCATGAGGCGTTGGGAGATGACGCGTAAATTGAATGGGAGGGGGGGGGCGTCCTCTCCCACTGTCCCTGCTGCCTCCTCATCCCAGCAGCAGGTGCACAGGGTGAGGTGGGATACCGAACAACAATGAGCCAATTAAAAAAATGTCATCCCATTATTGCTAACATCATGTAGTATGAATAATCCAACCACATCTGATTGGTGCCATAAGGGATACAAATACAATGTAGGTGTTTCCATCTGTGGTGTTGAGTCCAAATGGACTTAACTGGAAGTACATTACGGTATAAACTCAGTGCCGACTTGAACTCTCCCTCCGCTCATATTTTATTGACATGTCCTCGGGTCAGGTTCAGGTATTCAATACGCAGCCTGTCAGTCAGAGAGCAGGAAAGCAGTCGCTCTGCGATGTGTTCAAAGTGAGCCCGGGGGACATCACCTTTGACACGGACACTTGCCAGTTTTGGGGTCCTTAAAGGCCACACAGATGGTCTGCCAATGCTCGGCTCACCCGCTAAACCCTTTGGAAATTCCATGTCAGAATATATTCCCTCACCTGCTGGTCGCTGTCTGATTTGACTCATCATCAAAGAGACGGAGAGAATCGCAGGAAGGGAGACAGAATAAAGCCAAACTACAGCTCAGGGACACAAAGACTGCAATTGTGGCTGAATTCAGCGATTCCCTGCATCCGAGAGCTGCAGTCGCAGGTTCTGAACACCCTCATCCCCCACGGCACCTTTCTCAGCTAAATGTCATCACTTTTTATGCAACTCCATCCAATGATTACTAACCACACACTCGCCGCACAGAGGGATTCGTACGGCTGTGTGAAATATCCTACTTTCTGTGTCTGAATGGCACGTAAAAGCATAACTCATTTATCCTGCTTATCTATATCTGGGCGTAACAAACGGGCCTCTGACCCGCCCTGTGAAGCCAGGCAGCTGCTGCTCCCAAACCTCATGACACTTTCTAACCACTGCAGACCAGTCAAGGTGAAAGACACAAATGTGTCGCCCTGCAGTCGTCCTGTAATTATAGGATAGTGGTCGTAATCTCTGTAATTTCCCGCTTGCGGGATCAATAAAGTATACATCTATCTTCATCTAAGATTACCAAGGGACTCTGTCTGTGATTGCGCAGGATTTCTTCTGTATTCAACTCTCGGTTCTCCTGTTCATGACAGCGAATGCCTCTTTGTTTACAACAGTTGTGCTGTCACGTTGCATGTTGGAGGACTCACATGCTATTTATGTATTTGTTATTTACTTATGTTGGTGAACTCTTGAGTCCAGACGGGACCGTCTGGTCGCAGTCTTCACTCACGCTTCCTGTCCAGCAGCTCTTCTCAGCCCACCCAAAGAAAACAAAGTCTTTACACAATTAAAGGAGCAGACAGAGGGGCTGACTTTGGAATGGCACCAAGAACACCACTAATCCTGCTTTCTGGCACACGGGGAGTGATGGAGCGGGCAGATTAAAGCAGGACGCGAGGGGAAAGGCCTCTGATGGAGCTCACCTCCCTGTCAGCGTCCCCTTGTTTTTATAAATGTCTCCAAATCTTGAAAATGAGGAAAAAAATCATCTCAAGGCTCCTGTTTTGGTTGCAAAGCACTTAAGATGAACTAATATGTGGATTGCTGCTATATATAGAGACATGTCATACGACGATTAGGCAGCGGCGGAGCTGCTTGAATGGGTGACGTGACGGAGATAAGTGAAGTATGTGTTTCTAATCAGAGGGGCTGCTGTGCGCCTGGCGTTGGTGGTTTGGAGCCGTTGTTTTGGCACGGTGGAAATGGCTCGCCTCGGCTCCATCCCAGCTGGTTACATCATTAACTAGAATGGGCACTCGGTAGAGTGCATACATTCGCATATCACTAGATTGGGCATCGAATTATGAACATGTTGGCAATTAGTTGCCAATTGGATATAAATTGACCGCGCTATGGTAAAAAGAAGATTTTGACCTTTTCATGACCTTGACCTTAACCCGATTGATCCCAAAATCTAATCAAATGGTCCCCGGATAATAACCAATCATCCCACCAAATCTCATGCGATTCGGTTTAATACTTTTTGTGTTATGCGAATAACACGCATACAAATAAATAAATAAATACACGGCGATCAAAACATAACCTTCCGCATTTTCAATGCGAAGGTAACGAGCCAAACACAGAGGCGGTGGACGGAGCAGGTTGTTGTCGCAATAACGGCGGAGCCGCCGCGACAGCGGGCTTTTCGTACCAGAGGTGCTTTGTTTATATCCGGGAGGAAACAAAAAGGGCCGATTGTTGCCGCTGTTCGTCGCCGCGCTGTTTCACCGCGCTGTTGTTACCTGGAAAATGTAGCAGCGTCAGCAGACGATCGCACAGGACACCCGGTGAAGGTCACAGCGCATCGGCAGGCAGCGGCCGTGTTCCAGAGCAGAGTGTGTGACGCAAGCCTTGATAGTTACCGTGCGTTCTCAATTTGACGCTGGTGTCTCGTATATTTCTTTATTTACTCGCTTGTCCCTGTGACGGTTGCCCATTTATTTGCTCTTTCATACAGGCGTGAATAATGAATTAGCCTGTCCACTCTCTCTTTCTGTTGATGAGTGCCTCTGCAGTCTGTCTCTGAATTCAATGTGTTTTTAATTCGGGAGCGTCGGGAGAAAACGGGACTTCATAACCCGCACGGTTGTCGGGAAACGTTGTGTTGTACCTGCGAGAGACAACGGACAGCTGTTTTCAACTTGAGGCGGCTCTCCCACACACAGTCACACACTCCAACAACAACAGAGCGACAGACAAACACCGCTGTCAGCAACAGCAGAGAAGTCGCCGCTGAGGACGCCAAGAGAAGTTTCCGTCCACCTGGATTCATTTTCCATCCGTCCTCCGTCCGTCACTTGTGTCATACGTCGGCTGTCTCAGAAGTTCAGTTATTTTTTCTCAATTCAGTTTATTTGTAGAGCCCATTTTCACAAATTACTAATTCCCCTCAGAGTGCTTTACAATCTGTACACATAGACATCCCTGACCTTTGACCTCACATGGGATCAGGAACAACTCCCAAACAACCCTTCAGGGTAAAAGGTCAGACCCCTTGAGGAGAGAACAGAGGAGGATCCCTCTCCAGGATGGACAGGTGTCATAGATGTCATGTGACCAGAAGGAATCATTACACACACACACATTAAAACACAGGAACAACACAGTGAATATGACAGAGTGGATGAAGAGTTGGTAGTCTTCATATTCCACCATCCAGACCTCCACCATCCATCAGATGGAGGTAGAGAGGAGGAGTGGGCGGAGTCTCAGCAGTGGGCGGAGCCTCAGCAGGGCCGTGGCGTAGTTGGTCGTCGTCATATTCCACGATCCAGATCTATGACGTCTCATAGGGTCCGATGGAAGTTCTGATTGTAATGAGGAAGGAGGAGAGATCTAATGACTAATCGGCTGTTTGCAGTTGTCGTGGTTGTGCTGACGTCCTCGTGATGTTTTTGTTCTTTTTTGACGCACGCCCTTCCATAATGTGCCGTCGCTCCCTTGAAGTTGTGACATTTATTTTGAGCATCTAAGCAACAAAAGGGAGTCGTTTAATGCGCCTCGTCATCAGACGTGGGATAGTTCACACCATTTCTGGTGAGATTGAATTAATGGCTTTGGAGAGGGTAAAGGTGAAATGGATGTATATCATTTTTTATCAATCCGCTCATTACTTTCTCAATTTAGCGTATACACATTGTGAGACTTTCCCTGTAGCACATGAAGACGTCTTCAAGTTCTTTCCAACCATTGGTGTGAAACCAAAAGGATGCGCGTGTCATTTTCGCTTGAAAAATAACTTCAAGATTAATTAATTAACAAAATATCTGTTGATTCGTTTGCTGCACAATGTTCCGTCTCTAGAGCAGACATTTGTAATATTTTCTACATTGTAATTAAATTAAAAGTGTCAGGCAGGTCCTTGACAGATTCATAATATCGTCTCAATGGACGGACTCAAAATGATTTTATCAGTCGGTGGCCTTTTATTTATGAACCCATTCTCTCTGCAGTGTTTTATTATTTAGAGAAAGGACAACAACAGACCTCTCATCAAACATAAATCAGGCCTGAATTTTAATATGCAGGGCCAGCGTTTCAAAACACTGTTGTGATGACCGGTCGTCGAGGTGAAGGCGGGAGGCAGAGGAGCAGAGGCCGGACGGGCGCGATGGACGGAGACGCCGGCGGTATCGTGTTCGGCGCCGGCAGGAAACCGGATCGGCGTCTCGGCGCGGTCGAGCGACCCCGGGCCGGAGCAGCGGGCTCAGGTGCGCCCGCTCCCCCGGGTCTGGGTGCACTGGGCAGGTGGAGACGGGCAGCTCACGTTGGCCTGAAACCTGAGAGACGTGCCGGGGCTCGAGTGTCGGCTAAAGGTTAGCGCCGAGTCCGTTAGCGTGACGTAGAACAAAGGACGGTCTCCTGGGCGCGGCGTCGGGTTGCCGTGCGTCCGAGACGACGCGGCGATGAAGCGATCGCATTAGAACCGAAGGACTCTCCATGGAATGCATCGGCCGCTCGCCGAGGAGAAAAGACGTCGAAACACCGACGCGCGACGATCCGCCTCGTTGTTGAATCCACGGGCTGAACATCGTTTTCTCGTCAGAGTTTCCAATACAATTTCCATTCCGACACAAACGGGGCTGGAGGGACGGGGGAGTTTTCCGTGTTTAAAGTAGCAACGGCAAACCAATTTCCCCACGACGGGGATGCAGACTGTCGAGTTCACAGCATTCTGCAAGCTGACGGACAACTTTATTTATGGTCTTTAAAGCATTGTTTGCTTTTTTTAACACCATTTCGAAGTGCTGAAAGGTCAACTAGTCAATCCACAAAAAATGTATCGGATGCAATTTTCCAAGGCCGCTCCACTTGAGGACAGATCGGTGCTGGTTGAGGGGAAGAAATCATCAATCTCTCCTCTAAGAGATAGAATCTTTTCATTCAAGAAGTTCATGAAGTCATTAACACTGAGGTCTACAGGAATACTCGGCTCCACAGAGCTGTGACTCTCTGTCAGCTGCAGAGCTAAAGAGAAACCTGGCGTTGTTCTTATTGTTCTCTAGTCCTGATGAGTCATCGGCTGCTCTGGCATTACGGAGGGCCTTCTGATATGTTTAAAGACTATCTCGCCAAACTAAGCGGGATTCTTCCAGATTAGTCGAACGCCATATGCTTTCAAGCTTTCGTGACGTTTGCTTTAGTTTGCGGGTCTGAGGGTTATACCAGGGAGCAGACCTCCTCTTCCTCACCCTCTTCTTCTTCAGAGGGGCTATCGAGTCCAGTGTCATTCTCAGTGAGCCTGTGGCACCATCAACAAGATGATCAATCTGGACTAAAGTTAGACCAGGAGTCCTCTGGTATATTGAGACCTGGACTAAAGTTAGACCAGGAGTCCTCTGGTATATTGAGACCTGGACTAAAGTTAGACCAGGAGTCCTCTGGTATATTGAGACCTGGACTAAAGTTAGACCAGGAGTCCTCTGTTCATTGCATCGGTGTTCTTTGGGGTCAATTTGGGGTCAATCAGGCTGTTTTTCACCGTGTAAAACATATAAGAAATATCAACTTTTTACAAACATTGGTTTTGGTTGGGTATTTTTATTTATTTAAAGGGCTATTTAGGTCGTCAGCAAACAAACATAAAGTACCTGACACTTAAACTTGGGATAAAATATTAATTCTAATAATTTTCTGGAGGTTTAAAAGATAAAAGATGTTAGTAAATTTGAAGGGTTTTAAAAAGACTCCTTCTTGGGCGGGGACAACATTTCCCGTGGCGCGAGGAGAGAGAGAGCGAGCTCATCGCTCTCGGCTGTCGGAGCTGAAGCATCTTCACGAAATGTTGTGCAACTCTTTGGATTACTGTCGCGCTAAAGTGTGTGAATCTGCGTGGTGGGGGGGGGGGGGGTGGACAGGATTGTGTGAAAATGTGTCTGCGTGTTCAAGCGAGGCCGAAGTGCTGCTGACGAGGAGAAGCTCCAGCCTCGACTGAAACCATAACGACCAGATTGGCGGTAATAGGATTATCGTGTCCCCTCGTGCTTTAAACTGATGTCTGATGGCGCCGCGAAAGGTCGCCTCGGTGTGTTGGTGCGCGATGTTTTTTATTGTTTTCGTTTTAAATACTGTTTTCTGGGATTCTCATTCACCAGAGAAGGCTGCAGCTCTGAACATCAGGGGAACAACTCCAGCGGATTTACTTCAACGTTTTTAACTGCTCACTGTGCAACAAACTGACTCCAGCTGCTGGTGGGGACCTCATCCTCCGTTCTGTGTTTCGAGACACGGAGCTCTCAAAAAAGGGTGTGATTCTACAGCACTGTTCAACCCTTCTACTCCCTGAACAGATACTTTTAACAAAGGAAACTGAGCCTGGATGAGTACACAGATTCCATCCAGCAATTGTTTGTGAAAACATTCATTCTTTGGCAATAAACCTGATTCTGATTCTGATTCTGATTCTGATCTCCCCGCCGTGGACACGCCGTCCCCGAGGCGGCGGCGCGCGTCGATACGGTCCCCGCTCCAGCTATCGATCGCGCTTTTAGCAACACTTTAGCCCAATGCACACAAACACTATTAATCACAAGTTGTTGTTGTTGTTTTGTAATGCTGAAGATTTGCTGCTTTCACTGAAGCCGTGTTTATCTGTGTATGGTGAGTGTTGGGTCACCACACACACAAACACACACACATGCAACCTCCGAGTTGATCCACTGAAACACATGACCTCATCCGAAGGGATCAGCTGAGCGTCGGTTACAGTCTTACAGAGACAGCAGCGGTGCAACATCACTGAGACTTTGGAGGCTGTACATGTTGTTGTTCTCATCAGACACATACAATCTAAAAAAAGCAAACTAATATACTCAGATGGGTTATTGATAGGCCAGTTCCAGTTAATATGAGTGAGTGAGGAGTCATCAGGAAGTCAATGGCAGTGTAAACAGAAATAAGTCTGAGTGACCACAACAAGAGGTCCTCGAGCAAGCTGCGATCAAGGGACCCAAAGAATCAGAACCAGAGGCGCACACACACACACACACACACTCTCACTCACTCACGCACACATGGCAACCGATCGCATTATTCTCCAGGCGGCGATAACAAAGGTTGAAGAAATGGCCCTTTAAAGCTTTTACAGGAAGACATTGTGAAACTGTGATAACAGTATTGGACTTAAAATCTAATGATAGTGATAACAAATTCAATTCAATTCAGTTTATTTTATATAGCCCCCCATATCACAAATTACAAATGTGTCTCAGGGCTTTACAATCTGTACACATCCCAACAAAACTCCCAAAGAACAGGTGAGAGAAGGTCAGACCCTTGAGGAGAGAACAGAGGAGGATCCCTCTCCAGGATGGACAGGTGTCATAGATGTCATGTGACCAGAAGGACTCATTACACACACATTAAAACACAACACAATGAGTATGACAGAGTGGATGAAGAGTTGGTAGTCGGCGTATGAACAGACGTGCCGGTCTGAGTTGATCCTCCAGCTGTAATCTCTACAATCTGCCTCTCTGGTTTGGTCTCGTGAGGCTGGATCCAGTGTGGCTCTTTAGGACTGTAATTAAAAACAAAGGTGCACACACTTAAGGAATGCATTTTCTTAATTCTTTCCAACGTTATCTATTTTTAGTGTAACACTCCCTGACTCAGCCCGAGGCTGCGTGGCCGAGTTTGTTCGTGTTCACCTAAATCCTAATCCGGCACGAGGGTCTGGATTAGACTGATCAACGTGTCAGAGACTCACGAGCGATTCACTCGAGTAAGAAAGAAAAAAATCCTTCTTTACGAACCAATGAGGCTCAGTTAATTTATTCATTTTCATCCAAAATGCCAAATAGTGTAATTCAACGTAGAGTCGGGCTAGCTTGTGGATTACAGTGTGTGCCTGCCAAAGTGATTAAATACTGAATATAGAGCATTGTGTGGCCGCGGATTCACTCAAAGCATGCTTGTAGATGATGAATTAGGGTTATTTTCATTCCTTATTGATTAACTGGTTAATCATTTGTTTTATTGAAACGCTGAAAACCCAAAACTATTCAGTTTACTATCATAAGAATACACGTTTTTCAAGTATATAAACAATGAGCTGTATTAGGTCGACATCTAGCCGTCCAACAATGCAAAAACCTTTATTTTTAAATCAACATGGTTGTTCTTCTATGTGTGTTTAGTGTATTTTAGTGAACTGGCTGATCAGAGGCATGATGGGATATGTCGGTGTGTGTCAGCTGATGTCTCACCAGTGACAGAGAATGGATATAGTGTGAGCCGTATTCAACTCCATGAACGGCACAACGAGTTGACAAAAGACCACGATTAAAGTGGACGGCATGTCGTAACATCACCGATTGAGCACACTTCACCGAGAACACGCTCAGGATCCTGTGGTTTTGTGGATGTTTTGGTCTTCGTGTTGACATGTTGGTGTTGGTGTGTGGGTGCTGGTCGTCAGTGACGTTCATCCTTCCATGTGTTTCCTGTGCAAACAGAACAGACCTGAGGATCTGCTCATTGTAAGCGACCGCGACACGTGGAGGAAACATAATCCCTCCTTTACATAAGGTGGGAAAACACTTCCGTCTCAGTCATCTGTCACGGGGTCGCACGCCCACTGCCGCCAAATGTCCTGTTGCCACCATCACGGCAGCCTCTCCCTGACCGTCGGGGACAGAACTGCCTCGTTACCCAAGAGGCGATCGGCTGAAGGATGACCCCGAAGACGAATATCCCGAAGACGACGGACTGTTGATTGCTTTCTGTCTCTTTTTTTTGGGGACTTTTTTGTGTGCGACGTGTTCTCTTTCTTTATTTGTTCCCTTCTGGACATGAGGCCACAGCCGCTTGAGGGAATGTTCAACTTTAACAGTCGAGTCGTGGATCATGCATAATACACTGTTGGATTTCATGAATACAATTCGCAGTTCAAGCGCTGTTATTACCTTCACATTGAAAATGCGGAAGGTTATGTTTTGATCGCCGTGTATTTATTTCTTTATTTATTTATTTATTTGTTTGTATGCGTGTTATTCGCGGAACTCAAAAAGTATTAAACCGAATCGCATGAAATTTGGCCGGATGATTGGTTATTATCCGGGGACCATTTGATTCGATTTTGGGATCGATCGGGTCAAAGGTCAAGGTCAAGGTCATGAAAAGGTCAAAATCTTCTTTTTACCATAGCGCGGTCAATTTTCATCCAATTGGCATGCAACTAATGTCAAAATGTTCATAATTCAATGCCCAATCTTGTGATATGCGAAGGTATGCGCTCTACCGAGTGCCCGTTCTAGTTCAACTCTTTATTTGTTTTTGCAATTAAGAAGAAGTCTGGCACGTTGGCAGCAACTAATTAGCATTTTCTCACAAGAGGATGTTGTTTCCTGGAAGCTGTGTTGATCGCCATCCTCTCGCCGCAGGAAGCAGCTTTGTGGGAGTAACACTCAGGTCCAAATGACACCTTTACAAAGATTAGGATAAACATCTGTTGACATTTTAAACACGGAGCCTCTCTTGTTATGTCACGTGAAATATTCACTCTTTTCATTTTCATAAAACCTCTGAGCTGTTATCAGGGTTCTTACACATGTTGACCAGTGGATTTCCAGCACGTTAAACCAAATGTCCATGACCAAACTGAAATCTCGGTATAAACATGAAAAATGTAGAAAGTGTTGAGTATTGAGAGCGTACGCCGGCTTATATTTTGAGCGTCTTTCTTTAAAAAACACATTAACTCGGCGTAAATGAACATGTGATTATAACAAATTTCCTTGACTTTTCCAAAACTTTGATGATTCACATTTTTTCCATGATTTTTCCAGGCCTGGAAATATCCATTTAAAAATGCCATGACTTTTCCAGGTTTTCCATGACCGTACGGACCCTGTGTTATCATCTTCAAGGAGGCCTCTTTCACAAACGAGATTGTTGAGCTCTGCTCATTAGTAGTTCCACGTTTCACAAATGGGGGTCGCTCGCAAATCCTGTATACATTTGTGAGTTCTACACGGTTATCGCATTCTCGTAAAACGGCCGCATGAATAGAAATGCATCTGATTAGTGAAACGTGTCAATATTAACGGAAGTGGTGAAGATTTAACGTTGCAGATTGCTGTTCGCATGTCGGTGAAACGTACCCAAGGCTCTCTCAGCTGTGCGGCCCAAAATAAGGAGATAGTCCAGGACGGAACAGGAAGAGAGTGTATTCTGTTGAGGTACGCCACGGGTGTTACGCAAAGGTGACATGGAGAAATGTGCGGTCAGCAATAATCACACCACTTGCCGTTTCAATCACGGCAAATGGTCGTCGATTAGAGAGCTGTGACTTCAACCCGCCGCCTCTCTGCTGTGTTCACCTGGAACACAGCAGATTTCTCTTGGGATAAAGCTTGTGAGTAAAACATATACTTTAATGTGAGATGGAACCGTTCAATTCAATTCAGTTTATTTTATACAGCCCCCCATACCACAAATTACAAATTTGCCTCAGAGCGCTTTACAGTCTGTACACATCCCATCAAAACTCCCAAAACACGGGGTGGGGGGGGGGGGGGGGAAGGGAAGAGAGGAGGATCCCTCTCCAGGATGGACAGAACAATATATGTCATGTGACCAGATGAACAATAGATGTCATGTGACCAGATGAACAATAGATGTCATGTGACCAGGTGAACAATAGATGTCATGTGACCAGATGAACAATATATGTCATGTGACCAGATGAACAATCGATGTCATGTGACCAGATGAACAATAGATGTCATGTGACCAGGTGAACAATAGATGTCATGTGACCAGATGAACAATAGATGTCATGTGACCAGATGAACAATAGATGTCATGTGACCAGATGAACAATAGATGTCATGTGACCAGATGAACAATCGATGTCATGTGACCAGATGAACAATAGATGTCATGTGACCAGATGAACAATAGATATCATGTGACCAGGTGAACAATAGATGTCATGTGACCAGGTGAACAATAGATGTCATGTGACCAGGTGAACAATAGATGTCATGTGACCAGATGAACAATAGATGTCATGTGACCAGGTGAACAATAGATGTCATGTGACCAGATGAACAATAGATGTCATGAGACCAGATGAACAATAGATGTCATGTGACCAGATGAACAATAGATGTCATGTGACCAGGTGAACAATAGATGTCATGTGACCAGATGATCAATAGATGTCATGTGACCAGGTGAACAATAGATGTCATGTGACCAGGTGAACAATAGATGTCATGTGACCAGGTGAACAATAGATGTCATGTGACCAGGTGAACAATAGATGTCATGTGACCAGGTGAACAATAGATGTCATGTGACCAGGTGAACAATAGATGTCATGTGACCAGATGAACAATATATGTCATGTGACCAGGTGAACAATAGATGTCATGTGACCAGATGATCAATAGATGTCATGTGACCAGATGAACAATAGATGTCATGTGACCAGATGAACAATAGATGTCATGTGACCAGGTGAACAATAGATGTCATGTGACCAGGTGAACAATAGATGTCATGTGACCAGATGAACAATATATGTCATGTGACCAGGTGAACAATAGATGTCATGTGACCAGGTGAACAATAGATGTCATGTGACCAGGTGAACAACAGATGTCATGTGACCAGATGAACAATATATGTCATGTGACCAGGTGAACAATAGAGGTCATGTGACCAGATGAACAATAGAGGTCATGTGACCAGGTGAACAGCGTTACAGAGTTACATAATCATTCAATGAGTATGACATGTATGAATAATGAGGAGTCGGATCCAGACCTCCACGGTTCATGAACCAGAAGGAGGAGGAGAGGAGGTTAGATTCTATGTCACCATGAGGCTGATCTATAGAATCTGTGTTTTCCCTCCTTGTTTTTCCTGTTTGTTACAGTTAGTAACATAGATTTATTTTGGTGGTCCTGTTTCTTCGATGGATGTTGTTGTCGAACATGTTGTTCTCTTCTCCTCTCATTGCACATGCAGCAGGAGCAGGTGCTGGATCAAGCTGTGTGTGTGTGTGTGCGTGTGTGTGCGTGTGCGTGTGCGTGTGTGTGTGTGTGTGTGTGCGTGCACAGTTCAAACCTGTCTATCTCTGGACACGCCGGTCGTCCTTCAGTTGTGCTCCGGTCCTCATGGCGCTTCCTGTCACATGACTTCACTCTGCAGACACGCCCTGTGTGTACATGTGTGTGTACCTCCAGCAATACCAGCCACCTAATGGTGGAAACACAGCTGAACACGTGTGTGAGACTTGTGTGAATCGGCGTGTGTTTGTGTACACACACACACACACCCGCACAAAGAGCACATGGGGACTGGGTTACCGAGGGGCCCGTCATGGAAGACGAGCAGGACACTCTTGAGCACGCTGTAACTCAACACCCTTCTCCTCTTCCTCGTTCCCCCTCTTCCTTCTCGCATTCCCTCAGGATGTCCGTATGAAGACCACATCATTGTTTATGAGCACGCTCACTTGTGTGTCTCAGCGTCAGCGGTTTAAAAACAGGACATGCTCTTTGGGAACGTGATCTCTGAGCTTTCCAAAACATGCATTTAGGGGACAGAAGTAGCCGCTGTGTGTGTGTGTGTCTGTGTGTGTGTCTGTGTGTGTCTGTGTGTGTGTGTCTGTGTGTGTGTGTCTGTGTGTGTGTCTGTGTGTGTGTGTGTGTGTGTGTGTCTGTGTGTGTGTCTGTGTGTGTGTGTGTGTGTGTGTGTGTGTCTGTGTGTGTGTGTGTGTGTCTGTGTGTGTGTGTGTGTGTGTGTGTGTGTGTGTGTGTGTCTGTGTGTGTGTGTGTGTGTGTGTGTCTGTGTGTGTGTGTGTGTGTGTATGTCTGTGTGTGTGTGTGTGTATGTGTGTGTGTCTGTGTATGTGTGTGTCTGTGTATGTGTGTCTGTGTGTGTGTGTCTGTGTGTGTGTGTGTGTCTGTGTGTGTGTCTATGTGTGTGTCTGTGTGTGCGTCTATGTGTGTGTGTGTCTGTGTGTGTGCGTGTCTATGTGTGCGTGTCTGTGTGTGTCTCTATGTGTGTGTCTGTGTGTATCTGTGTGTGTGTGTGTGTCTGTGTGTGTATGTCTGTGTGTGTGTGTGTGTCTGTGTGTGTGTGTCTCTGTATGTGTGTGTGTGTCTGTGAGTGTGTCTGTGTGTGTATGTGTGTGTGTCTCTCTGTGTGTGTGTGTGTCTCTGTGTGTGTGTGTTTGCGTGTGTGTCTGTGTGTGTGTGTGTGTGTGTGTGTGTCTGTGTGTGTGTCTCTGTGTGTGTCTCTGTGTGTGTGTGTGTGTGTGTGTGTCTGTGTGTGTGTGTGTCTCTGTGTGTGTGTGTGTCTGTGTGTGTGTGTGCGTGTGTGTCTGTGTGTATGTGTGTGTTCATACGGTTCATACGGTCATGGAAAACCTGGAAAAGTCATGTCATTTTAAAATTTTGGAAAGTCCGCTGGTCATTTGTTAAATTTAATGTAGACTGTATGCTTTGTAATTCACAGTTTAAATACTACATGTTCTTACTTGTTCATGTGTAAACCGAGATTTCAGTTTGGTCCTGAGAATTTGGTTTGAAGTCCTGGAAAAGTTCTGGAAATCCACCGGTCAACATGTGTGTGAACCCTGGGGAGCCACAGGAGACTAATTGAAACATAAATCTGGCTTTCCTTCGACTTCTTTGTTCCAACATTGTGACACATTTATTCTGCTGTTTAAACACAATGAAAGGGACCACGCTGTTTGATGAACTCGTATTTATCAGTTGAGGGTGAGAGACTCGATGTTTAATGAGCTAACGTAACACTTGTTTTGCCGTGATCACACTCTTCCCTCTCGTCTGGCTTCCTGGGATTGCAGCGCTCTGATTGCTGAGTTACTTTGCGATTCTCCTTAAAACACAGAAAAGGAGCCGAGATATTCACACATTCCTGATCCGAGCTCTTTTCTGAGCTTCTTTCGAGCGCACCTTGTATGGCCAACTAGAAACCGGACTAAGAAAGGTATCGCGGAGGTGAAGTCAGCTCTGAAGTTCAGCCGGCCTCCCCGAGGCGTCGGGCTAAGGGAAGAGCAGATGCACTTACAAGGGAAGGACTGGGAATAAAACGAGAAGCGGAGCGGGGAAGATTATGAGCAAATTAATCTGCTTATTCTTAAAAATGACAGTTGTTTCATCACAGTGTACGCCACACTGTGGCACAACTGTTTCTCACAGCTTGCACCGTCGTTAACAACTCTGCATGTGTCAGACAGGGCGATGATGTAATGTCACAGCGGAGCAGCAGCAGACTCGGTATCCTCACACAAAAAGTACTGGGCAGTAGTTTAGGAGGCATTCATCAAGGAAGTAGTGGAACTTTAATATGAATTGTTAAATGTATGACAAATATAGTATAGATACAGGAGAACATTCCTGCCGACGGCTATTAGGCTCTATAACAGATCACCTCTTGCCAGATCCTAGTGCAATAACTGTAATAATAACTTAAAATTTACACTATGTTGATCTGCACTTCACACATTTCATTTATTTACACTACACACATACACACACTTTGCATTTTGCACACTCTGTCTATATTTAATATTTTTATATTTAATTTAATTTTACACTGCAGTCATTAGTATTGTATTGTGTATGCATATATGTTGTATATATATATATACATATATATTTTATTTTACTTTGTATACTTTGCACAGTCATTGTATTATATTTGTTTGTGTGTGTATATATACAGGACTGTCTCAGAAAATTAGAATATTGTGATGAAGTTCTTTATTTTCTGTAATGCAATTAAAAAAACAAAAATGTCATGCATTCTGGATTCATTACAAATCAACTGAAATATTAAAAGCCTTTTATTCTGATTTATTGCTGATTATGGCTTACAGCTTAAGAAAATTTCAAATATCCTATCTCTAAATATTAGAATATCATGAAAAAGCATACCAGTAGGGTATTAAAATAAATCACCACATACTTGAATTGTCTAATTAATTGAAACACTACTGGCAAGGGTTTCTGAGCCTCGACAAACACTCAGCTGTTATAAATCTTTTTTAATCTCACTTCGTCACAGGGAAATATTAAATTTTATGAGATGGGATTTTAGAGTTTTCTTAAGCTGTAGTTTCATAATCAGCAATATTAAAAGGAATAAAAGGTTTTGCAATATTTCAGTTGATTTGTAATGAACCAGAATGCATGACATTTTGTTTTTAATCACGTACAGGAAAATAAAACTGAACTGTATTCAGGCAATATTCTACATTTCTGTATGTATATGTTCATTATATTTATATATATATATACTACATTTTGTATTTTATATTTTACTTGTATACATCTATATCTTTCATCCCTGTTTTTTATATTTTATATTTTATTCTTGTGTGTTTAG